>NC_136059.1:183636605-183826753 GCF_964261635.1 Lissotriton helveticus
CTGCTTACATTTCCCATGGTTTGCTAAATTTTGCATTCTCTATAAGTGTTTGCTTTTTCCAGGATGTTGTTACTTTTTTTTTTGTAGGCCGCATATTGCTCTTGTCTAGTGCGTAATTTAAATTGAGCCGCATCCAGGTGTTTATAGCGGGCAACAATTGGGTTGTAGTTGAAGACAGTGGGAGTTTATCTCAGTGGGGCAGTACGGTGTTCAGTGGGGGAGAGGATGTGGCACTATGGTCAGAGCTGCTGAATTTGGAACTGGGAACCAGGTTCAGCCTTAATAACCAGTCCACCAGACCACTCTCCTGAGAGAGCACAATCACATGCTAGACCTTAGAGGGCTTCGCAACAACTTAGAAATCCTGGTGTCTTTGCACCAGCAGGTGGACCCTAGCATGACAAGTGTAGGTTAACCTTCAAGTCTTGTCCACCACTATCCATACTGAAGTTCACCTCCAGTCTTGCGGGCAGGCCTATGAAGCAGCACACACTACAACAACAGTCACTGAGGTCACAGGACCCTTGAGAACGGCCAACTCTAGGGCGGTGCAACCAGTGTGACCGCACCGGGTGCTGACTTTATGTGGAGGCATCATGTTTGCAAGTATATTATGGTTTTAAAAACGCTTGCTACCTCCTTCCTGGCCTCCAGCAATTTTCGGCAACAATAAAAATGTCATTATGGCTCTGGTGATTAATGTTCTTCCTAGAGAGAGATCAGAATTTTGTCTAGTGGAAGTTTTGACTCATGGAAAGGTAGCTCAGAGGGTTAATGTACCGGCTGCAAAGAACTTGTGCCATGCAGATCACAAAGTGCACATAATGTAAATAGGTCAGTGGGCTACTGCTTTTGTCAGAGAGATCCTTTTGTTACTTGCAGTTTATAAGTTAAAATCCTAACTTAGAACAGTGAGCTATTAACTGTCATCTAAGAGCTGCATACAAACTGCATGGTATAAATTAGAGCGTTATTCCACCCCCCCAACCAGTCTTTGATTATCCTAATGTCCCAAAAAGTGTTCTTTTGGAGAACCCCCAACCATGGTATTACGTTTTAAATTCCGGGTATTGTGTTTCTCCAGACCAATGACTGTAAAACTATATGGGCAACTAGTATGATTGTCATGTGACTCCTACACCTTGTAGCCCTTAGTCTTATGTAACATTTTCTATACAGTGATTTACACACATGTTGATTGTCTCTGTGTAATGTGTGTGATGTAAAGTGCTCTGACACCCTACAATGGTATGAGTGGTGCTGTAAATCAAATTAAATGCATCTGAGAGAGAGTGGTTATGGAAACTTGGGGGGCACAGTTAAAGGGTGGTAGTGAGGGAATCCATGGCAGAGGTGGTCATTGGGGGCACTAACAAACATTAATGCACAGGACACCACCAGTGCTATGGCTGGCCCTGCCCTTGAGGCCAGTCTGCCTCACCCATAGGTACCTCCATTGGCCTTGTTTCAGCAGTAGTAGCTGCAACTCACCAGGGATTGGCAATGCCGGATTTGCACGCACACCAAACTAAATTCGCAAACTTACAGTCACCCGGCTTCATTCACAAGCACTTTTAACATGTGCTGCCTGCTGTGGTGCCACTGGAATTAATTATGCAGCAAAGAATGACAACATTATGCCGTAGTGTTGACTAAATTATGCATTAAAAAAAAGGCTGCAGCGTAATGCAGTATATTTTCAGATATTTTAATATTTTGACGTCTGTACATATGCTAACAGTCTCTGGAAAGATTTTGCCTTATTAGTACCAGTGTAACATACAAACTCAGCAGTGAGAAAGGTGACTAGTCAACCTTTAAAATAGGCCATCTACTCCGCAGCAACACAAGTCACATTTTATATTAACTTTTGATATGTTTGAGCTACAAACAATTTATAAGTTTAAATGGTCAGATCAGGCAGCAGATCTTGCATTATGAGGCAAATATGGCAGAGCCATAATTTTAGAGAAAATATTTCCAAACTAGGATATTTTGCCTTTCATGTTTGAACTGCTGTTGTGGAAAAAGAGAGTAGTGCCGATGACAGAAACTCCATGGCTCGGATACAAATGGCTTGTGTTTCCACATTTTATCGTATTTGGTACATTCTGTGATTAGAAGCATATCCCACTTTGTGAATATATTTTAATGTCAATAACTCATTATAACCTTAAATAATCATGTGTATCCATTGCTTGATTAAACTGGGCAGTGTAATGCCAAACAAATACAAAAAATTGGGATATCTGCACATTCTGGCCACACCTCTGGCTCCACTCACAGATCCAAACCTTGGGTTATTCCCGCCCTTTGATTCTCCGCCCACTGTTCCCCTAATTTTTTTCCCCCACTTGGACCACTGTGTAAGACTCAGCATCCCTGGACCTGTGATGTGCTGCCGCTGCGGGCGCCGCATGTGCCACACATTTACGGTGCCGGGCTTCTGCATAAGGGAGCTGGCCATTATTGTATCCCTAAACGTAGGCACGTTGCCAGTTTGACATTGACTATACGTAGAGGGACTCTAAGTTTCTTTAAAAAAATATAGCTAACATTTGGACCTATACATTTTATTTTGTATAAATTAATTGAATGTGTGTAAAATTTAGCACTGCCCGGGGAATTCTAGTAAAGATTTGATTTGATTTGATGTGGATTTGTAGAGCGCGAATTGCTGCCCTGAGGCGTCCAAGCGCTAGGGACGCACCCATTGGCGAATCACTAGCGTTTGTGATTGCTGCATTATTTATTACTAACTTTGACGTTGTGCTTAAACTTTGGATAAAAGTTATCATGAATTCTAGCACCAAAAAGCCAATATTGGTAAATATGTGCGCTACAAATAATCCCTAACAAACACTGTGCATACAGTATATTTAATCTGGTGCTTTAATTATAGGCTGTTTTAAAGTATTCTGATGAAAATCGAATCGTGCTGAAGACAGCCTTGATTGGTGTTGGATCGAGGACCCGGAAGTCTGCACACCTAGCAGACAGAGATAAAGCACCTTGTCAGAAAGTTTAGCGTTTTCCCTACAGGTGGTGTTTGTTGGCCTGTGGCAGGGTCAGTCACATGTCCTGGACTCATGGCATTTAATTGAGTCTATCCCAGTTCTGCGCCCCAGTGTTTCTTATGCCCCACCTGGCACACATCATATCGGAGGATGGTGATGACGTTAACATTTTGCCCCCCCCTGGAAAAATTTCTGCGGACGCCCATGGCTGGAAGGTACAGAAGGATACCCTCTACAGGAGCACAGTAAGGGTGCGAGAGCCAATTATCCCCAGGGAGATCCTCGGTGGGATCCTGGAGGAGTGACGGTGCCCCGTTAGTCCTTCGGGTGGTTGTGGACCTGAGCAACCGGGGGTTGCCTGCAACGCTCCGCCCCCGTAGTGGTAGGGGCCCGAGTAAGGGGTGGACTGGAGGACAGCCGGGAGGAGGGGCTAGCCCTTCCCCCAAAATTTACAACACCCCCGCGGTTAACACCACAGGGGGTTTATGGCTCATCAGGTGGGCAGGTCGCGAGAGGCGGCCTGACCCTGGATCCCTCGTAAGATAACCCAACATGTTGGCATAATGTTTATGCAAATAAAGCTGCAACAACTTTCTCCAACAAAACATTGTGTGGTGTCTGTTGTTATGGGAAATTGGTGTGAGCGGTCTGGGGGTATGGGCCGATATTGACACTATGCCAGGCTGCCCCGGGCCACCGAAGGGGGCCACCTAACAGGGCGGCCACCCTTTGTGCCACAGGATGGCACAGACCCCAAGAAGCGGTCTAGTGTCTGGGACCTGGCGGGTCCCCAGTGATGGCAGGGGAGGGGCGGGGCCGAGGGTATATGGCCTGGGGTCGCGGGCCTGGTGCCCTGTTTGATCCCTGATCGGCCGCGTGGAAGGACCTCTCCCCTTGACCCGACGAGCGGTGCTGCCCAGACACTGATTTCCCTCCCTACCGCTAACCCGGCTGTCGGGCAGCAGGGGGCGGGGGGTACTTATCTAATACAGTTTGCTTTGTGTTGCAGGCGGAGTTACAGGGCGATCCAACGCTGGAAGGTGCAGAAGGGTACCCTCTACAGGAGCACAGTGAGGGTCCGAGAGCCAATTATCCCCAGGGAGATCCTCGTGGGAACCTGGAGGAGTGACGGCACCCCGTTAGTCATTCGGGCGGTTGTGGACCTGAGCAACCGGGGGTTGCCTGCAACGCTCCGCCCCCGTAGTGGGAGGGGCGCGAGTAAGGGGTGGACTGGAGGTCCACCGGGAGGAGGGGCTAGCCCTTCCCCCAAAATTGACAACACCCCTGCGGTTAACACCACAGGGGGTTTATGGCTCATCAGGTGGGCAGGTCGCGAGAGGCGGCCTGACCCTGGATCGCCCGTAAGATAACCCAACAAGTTGGCATAATGTTTATGCAAATAAAGCTGCAACAAATTTCTCCAACAAAACATTGTGTGGTGTCTGTTATTATGGGAAATTGTTGTGAGCAGTCTGGGGTATGGGCCGATATTGGCACTATGCCTCTGCGCCTCTATCTATAATACATTGGGGCGTAGAGGCAGAGTGTTTTCTTACTTGAATGGGGACCACACTCAAACACGCAAATGAAAGAACACCTCGTTGAGATTGCGCTGGTGCACATTTAGCTGGTGCACATTTAGCGCCGACACAATCTGTATTACAGAAAGTTAGTGCAAGCATCTGCAGCCATTTCTGTAATATCCTAAGTATCCCAGGGCATTGAAAGTGGGAGCACATGCCCATTGCTGCCCTTGGTACTTAGTGTAATACAGATCTTAGACCCCCCAAAGTATAGATGCTGGCTTGGCTGCGGCAGCCTCTTTGAAACCCACCAAACTGTCCCTCAGGGGCTTTTTAAAAAATCAACCTGGCCTATCATTGGCCATTTGGAGTTTGTGTCATTTGCTACCTGGTGCCTCAGCATCCACATCTTCCCCCTCACCTGGGGGCGGTGGTGCAATTACCTGTCTCTTCATGCCATTTCCAGGGCAGCTGCAAAAAGAACAATTGATGGACAGAATGCAGAACAATGTCATACATTCACCCCAGTACAGAGATCTGGGCCTAAATCCACCTTTTTTTGCTCACCATGCCATTGCAGTTTGGACCCAGCCATATGCAAATCAGTCTTGACCCTGGGCCCAATGGGAACAGTCCAGCCCGAACTGTGTGTCTTTTGCTTTCTTGCCCTAAGTGCGCCGGGTATGCTCAGACATGAGTCCTGGGCTCACTGTGCCACTGAATTCAAGCTATCCTGGCTGAAGAGGGGTGAAACCCCTAAACTGGTCGTGGATGCTTGTTTCTGGTCCAGGGAGGACCTGGCTTGGCAGTTCGAGCTGCACTGTTCCCATGAGGCACAGGGTCAAGACTGATTTGCATATGGCCAGGTCTAAACTGGGTTGGCATGGTGAGCAAAAGAATGATGGGTTTAACCCAGATCTCTTGACTGGGGGGGAATGTTTTGATTTGCTCTGCATTCCGTCCCTCAATTGTGTGTCTTTTGCTTTCCAGGGCAGCAGCACATTGTCCGGGTCTTGGCACGGTTTAAGCTCTGGTCCCTTCATGCCTCTTGTGGGTGCAGGCCTTCTCCCTTAATTGTGAAGGAGGAGGGAGTAAGGGGGGCTTGGAGCAGGGCACCTTTGCCAAAAGACGCAAAATTCTGCCAATACACGTTTTGTAGCATTAGGAACTGTTTCTGGGTGTCGAGAAGGAGTGCCGAATGAACTGTCTCTTTTTAAACTTCAGAAGCTTCACACTTTGCTAAGGTCACAAAGTTGAAAGAAAACACAAAGGTTGTGAATGGGAGAACAACAACTTCACACATAAATAGAAATATCCTGGAGTGCAGGGAATACTTTTTGACAAAAGCTGAGAAAGTAACGAAGGAGGTGTGTGAGGAGTTAAGTAAATGCTGTCATCACAGGATGAAATGAGGAAGATGAGCAGATGGCAAACTATGAACGACAACTCCAGGGACGCTGGCAGGGGTGCAAGTTAAGGAAAGGTTGCTGCTTCCATGACTTCACTTCCTGTTCTGCAGGCTTGACCAGCGTTCTAGCTTCATATCTTCTCTCCCTCTTGACTCCCCTTCCTTGTTCAACTTGATGGGTACGCTGAGGGAGGGGCCAGCACGCCGTGGAGCCCCCTCATTTCTTACTTAGGATGGAAGAGCCTGTCATTATATTTTAAAAGCATTTCAAGTTTCAAATGAAGAAACGGATTAGTATTTGACATTTCTTTTTCAGAGTCTAACCCAGTGCTGTGAAATTTACTGTAACTGAAGCTGCTGGAGTTTGCAGCCTATAATTTATGCCTCACGCTGACAAGTAATATTTTATGTGTGCGACACACTGGGTGGGCCTGTGACAGGAGAAACAAAGCGCGCGTCGTGCGGAAGGGAGCTCTCGCTGGGTGACTGCCATGTTTGAGGCAGACCGGCAGCATATTGTCCCCTGTTTCACCAGCTCGCGCGGCGCACGCGCCGGGGATTTCAAAGAGCGCGTGCCCCCTGCTGCCAATCACCTGTCAGGGCCGATGAAGGGCTGCGAAACGAAGGAGACACTTTCAATATCCCATTTGCATGAAAAAAAGATCGTAATTAAAAACATCCACCTCTCTAGTTTGATGATCATCATATTGAAGCTCTTTGAGCACTCAAAGGCTGGTGGCAGCCAATGATGCTTCAGAAGAACGAGGCCACTGATTCAGCTATCAGCTTGAATCTGAAAGTGGGACTGATAGGCTAATAGACTGACGCACTATGTACTGCACTCACCCTTCTGGTACTCCACCTGGCACTCACCCTCCTGATACTCCACCTGGCACTCACCCTTCTGGTACTCCACCTGGCACTCACCGCCCTGTTTCTGCACCTGGCACTCACCCTCCTGTTACTCCACCTGGCACTCACCCTACTGGTACTCCACCTGGCACTTACCCTCCTGCTACTCAACCTGGCAGTCACCCTCCTTTTACTCCACCTGGCACTCATCCTCCTGTTACTCCACCTGTCACTCACCCTCCAATTACTTCACCTGACACTCATCCATCCTGTTACTCCACCAGGCATTCACCCCCCTGTTACTGCACCTGGCACACACCCTCCTGTTAGTCCACCTGGCACTCATCCTCCTGTTACTCCACCTGGCACTCACCCCCCTGTTTCTCCAGCTGGCACTCACCCTCCTGTTACTCCACCTGGCACTCACCCCCTGTTTCTCCACCTGGCACTCACCCTCCTGTTACTCAACCTGGCAGTCACCTCCTGTTACTCCACCTGGCACTCACCCTCCTGTTACTCCACCTGTCACTCACCCTCCTATTACTCCACCTGACACTCATCCATCCTGTTACTCCACCAGGCATTCACCCCCCTGTTACTGCACCTGGCACTCACCCTCCTGTTATTCCACCTGGCACTCACCCTCCTGTTACTCCACCTGTCACTCACCCTCCTATTAGTCCACCTGGCACTCATCCATCCTGTTACTCCACCATGCATTCACCCCCCTGTTACTCCACTTCGCACTCACCCTCCTATTAGTCCACCTGGCACTCACCCTCCTGTTACTCCACCTGTCACTCACCCTCCTATTACTCCACCTGACACTCATCCATCCTGTTACTCCACCAGGCATTCACCCCCCTGTTACTGCACCTGGCACTCACCCTCCTGTTAGTCCACCTGGCACTCACCCTCCTGTTACTCCACTTGTCAATCACCCTCCTATTAGTCCACCTGGCACTCATCCATCCTGTTACTCCACCATGCATTCACCCCCCTGTTACTCCACTTGGCACTCACCCTCCTGCTAGTCCGCCTGGCTCTCACCCTCCTGTTACTCCATTTGGTATTCACCCTCCTGTTCCTTCACCTGGTCCTGGTAGCACATTGATGGTCAACACTTCACTTTTGTTCTTTGAGAATGTATTCTGTCTTGTGAGAATCCGTTCCAGGCCACAGCGCCCTGAGTGATTACTGGGCCACAGGCATGGTGGTTAAGGCTTTTTACCACTGACGTCCAGGGAACTGACCTACTACATCACTACACACTGAACACCTAGTATGCCCTTTCATAGCCTGATTTGTAGGGCACTGGGGTGAGCAGTCCAAGACTTCTCAGGGAGATAGTGGGGGATGCAGAGACTCACATTTCGATGGTTGACAAATGCTGTGCAACGATGATTGTCCAAACCAGTGTTGCTCTTTGATTGAAAATACTAAGCACTTTGGCGTAACAAAAAGAAATACCACACAAAGCAATGGTCATGAGCTCTTATATCAGGCTTAGAATGATCACCAAGGCAGGGCCGGACTGGGAACCAAAGCAGCCTGGCAATATTTCCGGACCAGCTCCCCTGGGGGTGGGGGAGGGAATGGAGGGGGGTAAATTCTGCTTTTGTTACTGGGAGCCAATATTGCAGCACCGCTGCAAAACCGGCCCCCAGTAACAAAACCGGCCCCCACCCTTACAGCCTCCAGGAGAAACGCCTGATGCCCGCTATGGCCTGTCCGACCCTGCTGATAGGAGCAAATCATTGTGATTTGCATAAGCAGAGTTCTGTGCCAATCCTTCAGTGCCCCAGTCTCTGGCAATGCCCATCATACCTTTTTCCCAAACCCAGAGTCCCAATGTCTGGTGTGTACAAGTTCAAACGGGTGGAAGTTACTTGAGTGTAGTGGCAGTGAGGTCTCCAGCTCAAGGACTTCACTAGAGGTGAGGGGACATCTCCAAAAGTCATCGCATCTTGATGGACAAGCTTGGTGTCTGTCTAGTGCCTGGAACCTGCCTGCCTGTCCAGAGAGAGGAGGAAAGTGTCTGGCAACATAAGAGAAGAGATGTCCAGGAGGAGAAGCCCAGCCGTGTCCCCAGTGCATCGAACACCAAGAAGAAGCCAACTTGTCTTCGAAAGTGTGACCCAACTGAGAGGGTCCCCCTGCCTTTCTGCATGGTTCATTCGTCAAACTGCATGAAGCGACAACACAACTCCAATATCCAGAACCCTGTCCAGAACCTCCACTGTGACCCCAGGGGTCTGCCTGCTGCTTCCAATGAGCTGTGAATCTAGACTTCCCTGCCACTGTGGCCAGAGAACTTCCTGAAGGCCTGGAGGGTGCAACTGCGGAAGAAGGAATGCCTGGCAGGGCCGCCGCTGAGACCCCACTCCCGCCTCCATCAACACTGCTGCGTGACAGCGCCAAGGTACACCACCATTATCACCATGCCATGTTGCTCTCTGCATGGACTGGTAACACGTGAGGCTGTTATTTAGAGAGTGAGAGACTGTGTCTTGCACTACAACTGCATGTTAAAAGGAGGCCCGAAGGTCACTCCTGAACTCTATAACAAGATAGAAATTGAACTGACCTATGGATTGCCTCATGGGGCAAACACTCACAAAAGTCAAGTGGCGTACGCACTTCTGAGGCAATTCTTTCTCTGAGTATCCCTGTGGTACTAAGTCTCCATAGATGAGAGTGAGTTACAGCCATGGTGCTAGGCTGCGATGATGGGATAGGAACTGGCACTCCTAAATTATGACCCTCGGGTGGACTTGGGCCTGACACAAATTAGTTCTAGTCTGTTGTGTTGGAGAACCCAGTAACCAAGCCTCATTTCTGTTTACAGTATTTCATTTTGATGTGTTATTAAAGTATTTCTATTTTTCTAAGACTAGTACTGAGCTGGGCAGTAAATCATTGTGTTTTTGTTGGTTTGCT
Source organism: Lissotriton helveticus (assembly GCF_964261635.1). Lineage (NCBI taxonomy): Eukaryota > Metazoa > Chordata > Amphibia > Caudata > Salamandridae > Lissotriton > Lissotriton helveticus. Next base: position 183,646,346 of record NC_136059.1, read on the forward strand.
ATTGAGTCCTGAGCCCTTGCCCTCAACGCTACCTTTCTGAGAAGCCTTTGACTGCTCAACCAGGCCACCCTGAGAGTCAACTGAGAGATGGTGGACTTGGCCACGTTTACAGAGCCATAATAGGATGGACCCCGATACATGAGAAGCAAGCTACCCAACTACCTCAGTTGTGGCCCCTTAACCTCTGTCTGATCCATGGCCTCCTGAAAAGGGTCTGACAGAACTTTTCCCCCATGCGCACATGACTGTCGTATGCACTGGGCCCAAAAAATCAGGATATATCTTTATTACTCAGGTCAGGTATGCATGTCTGTAAAATTAGGAAGGGGACATTTTTGTTGCAACAAATGTGTGGTCTTGGAGACAAGTCACATGTGGTATCTTACTTCTTTACTTCTGACAGGAGCACTGTAGTAAACTACTGCTCTACTATTCCCCACTGTACTGCTCTGTTGGAATGTACCATGACATCTTAGAAGGCCTGAGTGCCTCTCTGTGTCTAGAGCGTCAGTTGGTCAACCCAGGCTGAGCAGCTAGGAGCCTGCTCCTGGTGGGGCTGCATCTGTACCTTCTATCTTCTCCTATTCACCTATCCAAGAACCAAGCTACAATAAAGGATTACTCTACAAATACAGCAGGACTTTGTATCTTCCTTTACCACATTTTGGCGACGATCTTCAGAACCTACGCATGGAGTATGAAGTAAGGAGGACCATGTATCAAGAAACCAAGAAACCAAGAAACCAAAGACAATAAGACTTAAAACATCAATTGACACCTGAGAACTAAATGATACGCTCTGGTCAGCCCCACCAGTGCCCTCTAACCTCTGGACAGACTGCAACCTGGATGTTAGTTATTCTATCACTAAAGAGCCTGCTGTTATCTGAAAGACTTCTGCTACAGTCACCCAGCAACAAGCTTCCCAGAGGCACAACAGGTTTGCGCACCCTGCTGTGTTTCATTGCCCTATCTGCGCCCTGCGTGGCAAGCATCGCAGTCTGACAGCAAGTTTTGTCTGCATCCTCAGTGAACCACTGAATTACCTGGAGCTGGAATTAGTTTCCAGCAGAGCCTCGCAGTGTACATAAACAGCTTCTGCTTCAAAGACTGATTGTATATTTCAACGGCTTAATTACCAGTGACTGGCAGTATACTCATTTGCAAGCTAAATCTACAGATGACACATACTAAGCACTTTGTAAATATGTTTTAGTGTTAGTGCTTTTACGGAGACAGTGACAGCACCAAACGGTCCTTGGGAACTTTCCTGGAGGAACTGCGTGCTTTTCGGGTGGTGGGCGTGTTTTGTTTTTGCCGCTTTAGCTCCCTAAAGTGGACCCCCACCATGGCAAACTGAAGCGCATTGCTTAAATTCTAAACTCTTCCACGCGCACCTCACCATTCTTCTAGTGCCGCGTGGAGGCAGGGTGAATTCTGCATGACGTCCTTCTCCCCTAGTTCTTCACAGCTGACTATTGACGCCTACATGCAATAGCCCGCCGTGAGACACATGGCGCCGCATCAAGAAGCGTGACGCCATCGTGTGCTTGGCTTCAGCACATCACCTTTGAATTATTACTTGGAGCTCTCGTCTGTCAACCACGTTTTTTCTCGTCGCATTCAGCCTACAGGCTACAACATTTCTTCGCACCGCTATCTTGTGCTTGGCCTCAGCACATTGTCTTGGAAGGGTAATTACAAGCCTCCTCTGCCAATCACGTTTATTTTTGTTATGTGTTGTGCGTGTCTTGCTGACGTGGGTGTTCACCGTGATCCTTGCTGCCTTACAAGTGCGGTGCCTACACTCATGGATAATGATATGACACGAGCAAAGGCATTGCTAGGCCAGCACCAGGAACACAATGACAGTTTCAGAGTTACTTACGAGGCTGGACTGGCCTTGCCTGCTGCAGGTCACAAAGCTCTTGACAATGTCTGCGATAACTTGTCCATCTTGGTAGGGGACAACTCTCCTGGAGCTACATAAAGCTGCATGGAACGAGCAAGGAAAGAGCTTCTCGTCGGTGACGACTTCGGGTGAGAGACCGCTGACTGGTGTTCAAGATCTTTCCCTTTGTTTGTTTACCTATCATTTCTATGCATGTTTTGATGCACGTGCATTTTAGAGCATTAGTTCTTGTTCCAATAACACTACTTAGAAGGGGTTTCTACAGTAATTATCCCCATGTGTACCCTTTTTATGGGGAGGTTGTGTGGGCAGTCACTGCCTTAATCCAGTTTGTTCTTGCTTTTAGGGGAGGTTGCATAGTTTTCCAGAGTGAAAAACGCTTACCCTGCAGTGTGAGCGATTAGCGCCTCATCTAGTTTCAAGGGTCTGTACTCCTTGTGTACCATTTATGGGGAGGTTGTGCGGGCGTTCAGTGCCTCATTCTAGTTCCAAGGGCCAATACCGCTGATGTACCCTACTTAGGAGAGGTTGTGTAATCTTCCAGGCCCTGCGGTGTACCCTTCTAGGTTTACCCTACTTAGGGAGGTTGTGTTGTTTGTGGGTAGTCAATGCCCCATATCAGTTCCCAGGTTGAGTACCCTGCGGTGTACCCTTCTAGACTTACCCTATGTAGGGGAGGTTGTATTGTTAGTGGGTAGTCAGTGCCCCAAACCTGTTTTCCAGAGAGCAAACTCTACGGTGTGCCCTACTTAGAGGAGGTTGTGTAATTTCTATGGAGTGTACCCCTGTGCACTCTTCCTGTTACCTAGGGAGACTCATACCCTCTGGTGTACCCTTAATGGGGAAGTTGTAAGGGCAGCTAATCCCCAACGTTGTTTGCCAGGGTGACTACCCTGTGGTGTACCCACTTACGGGGTGGTTGTGGGGGTGACCACCCTTCTCTGTTGCATTGGCTTTTTCCACCTAAGCCTTGCCTTGTTCTCTCCTTTTCCCTAAGGGAGGGGGATGGGGCGTGTAGTAATGATATATTCAATTTTAATGTTTTCAATGATTTTTGCATTTTTAATGCATTTCTTTTCATGCCACTGTTATTCCTGATACCTCATGTACTACACCGTTAGATATTTGTATCTCAATGTTTTTCCTTTCATGCTAATGTTATTTCTGAGGTATATTACGTGTCTTCCTCTTTATTCCTGCTGTCATTCCCCAAGGAAGGAGGATGTGTAGTAAACTACTTCTCCACTATTCCCCACTATATTGCTCTTTTGGAGTGTACCATGGCATCATAGAATGCCTGAGAGCCTCTCTGTGTCTAGAGCGTCAGTTGGTCACCCCAGGCTGAGCAGCTAGGAGCCTTCTCCTGGTGGGGCGGCATCTGTACCTTCTGTCTCCTCCTATTCACCTATCCTAGAACCAAGCTACAATAAAGGATTACTCTACATATACAGCTGGGCTGTGAATCTTCCTTTACCAAATGCTCCAAAAACAATATCGTCAGACAACTGTTCCCATCAAACTCAACGAAAAACAGTATTCTAAAGAAATGTAACTTGTGATATCTGTCAAGCAACAGAGACCCTCTGAAACCCATTGATTGCACCTCAAAATCGAATTGCCCTCTTTCTTTGCTGCTCGAAGCCAAGATACAAACTTCTTATTGTACTCGCCCATTGCACTGATATATCCTTATTGTGACTCTTTATGTGTTCAGAGTTTCTTTACTTATCTGTGTTTTGCTCTTGTAGGGATGTTGTCCTCCTCACGCAGGTTTTACTTTCAGGCTCCGACTAAGGGGATTGGGTGTGCGTTGAGGGATTGAGTGTGCGTGAATGAATGTGTGTCTTAATAGTTTTGGGCCAGGACCTCTAGAGAACGGTCCATAAACTAGTAGGCCAGGCTCTCTGTGTCCCTGTCCTTTCCCCTGACTGGCATTAAAATCTGCAATATGGCGAGCAGGACACGTTTCGGCCCTAAACACGAGGGGCCTCGCCTGCACTTTTGCACTGCCAGAACGTGTCCTGGCGCAATGTACCACAACATATTTATAAGGCAACGTAAAGCCATGTTACATGGCTTTTCATTGCCTTGTAAATATGTTCCCCTTTCACACAGAAAACTGAAACGCCCATAGAACCGGACACATTCCCAGATTTACGAGAAATTGTAAACCTGGGAATGCATCAGAACCTAATGCCACCCCAGACGTATATTTAGGGAGGCGCAACGAGGAGAAATGTTTTAATTTCTCCTCGTGCTTTCCTTTAAGCATGAGCGGATTTTGCGTATTGGCAATCCGCGGATTTGCGTATTGGCGTATTTCGAAAATACGCAAAATCCGCGGATCCTAGCGTATTTTTTTTGTTTTTGTGTTCGCACGGGTTTCTGCAAGTTCGCGAGGGTTTTATTGTACAAAACGCTCGCGAACGTGCAGAAACCCGTGCGAACACAATGTGCCTGGGTATTGAGCTCGTGAAAGTCAAGGATGCAAAGTCTATCCAGCATCACAGCTGATTTTCGACGGTAGATTTGGGAAGAAGGCACATCTGCCCAGCCTTGACAACGCTTACGATTGTTTTTGGGCTGATGAATGAGTCACTGAATTTAAGCTTCAACTAGGGCACATGCTTTATTGATATCTTTATTGATATCTGTAAGTGCTTCCTGTTGAGGTTTTATTTTTGTGCCAGGACCATCGTGCCAGAATGAACCCTGCCCTTCATATTTATTCAAGAAGACGCCACCGTTTTGTGCCATACCTCTACTCAACTGGAGCTGCTGTTGTAATTTACAATGGCGCCAGCAAGCTGCCAGCGCCGTTGTAAAATAGTTACAAAGTTAGCTTGCACAGGAAGCACTTAGATAAAATAAAGCAGCACCTGCTTCGTTTTATCTAGTGGTTCCTGTGCAAGCTAACTTTGTAACTATTTTACAACGGCGCTGGCAGCTTGCTGGCGCCATTGTAAATTAGTTACATGAGTGGGGGTTCAACTTTTGAACCCGTTACGTCCGCGCGGATTTTTTTTTCGGATTTTGTGGGAAATCCGTAAAATACGCATATTGCGGATTTCCCAAAAATCCGAAAAATCCGTGGGCGTAACGGATTTACCGCTCACGCTTACTTTCCTTTTTCTATGTGTTCTGCCTTCTGCAGCACACATAGAAAAAGGAAATCGCCTGAATTGATTGATTTTGTGCAGGAAGGTGTCCCTTCCTGCACAAAATCAATCAGCCTGGCAACGCACCATGGTGCGAGAGTGCCTGCATTGATGCAGGGCAGCCATTGTGCTCGGTGCTGGGGAAAAGGACAGGAAATCCTGCCCTTTTGTTTTGAAGTAGGGCAGCGCAGCAAGATTCCTTGCGGCCTTCCCTTCGTCAAAACCTCATAAATAGGGCCCGAAATCAGGAAGGCCAAGTTGAGTAACTCTTTAGTACTCACTCAAATGTATTTTGGCAGGGCCCTACCTGCTGCACTGCATTATGCCAGTTTGAGGGATTCAGTAGATAGCAAGCTATAGAAACAGCCACGCTAGGTGATTTACTGGTCTGTCATATAACAAATGATATAATAATGTTATAAATGAGGAATATAGGAGACCAAATCCCGAAAGGAGTAGAAAATGCTCACTGATTGATAGGTGGGATGACTGACATTAGATGATAGAATGAGTGAGGGTGCAGGCAGAATGAAATTGCACAAAGACAAGAACAATGGTTCCTTTGGGTGCAATAAGCTAATAGTTAAACACTAAAAGTTACATTAATGTTGTTTGGACAGAATATTGAAAAAAGTACTGTGAGAACTATTGTGTTGTCAAAAATATCATGGACATAAATTTCAGAGGCATGTACATTGTTTTTAGTGTTATTTTTAATATTGTAAAATGTATTGTTTATTAAAATATCATTGTATCTAATGTAGTTTTTTAATAAAAAAAATGTTGTGGTATTTAAAAAAAAATTGTGTATAATGTGAAATTCGTCTGATATCTTCAATATTTATTTCGAAAGTTTTTTGTAACATTTAAAGTATTTAAAGTTAAAATAGATTTGTCAGTTCTTTTTTAAATATGTTAAATAAAATGTGTAGTAGCAGGATGTTGAGTATAGGGGTAAAGGGCAGCAAGACTTTTAAAATATGCTAGTTTAAAAAAAAATGATATGCAAATTAAATTTTACAATTTTCAATTAACACAGTTTATTTTTTTCAAATTTTCATTTTAAGTATGTATATAAAAAGGATTTTTTTAATTGTTTTTAATTTTAACCTATCATCTTTTATTTAAATTTCTAAATGTATGTTTTTAATTTTTCAATTTTATAATTGAGTTACATTTCGTTGTTTTACTATTTGTGCTTAAGTTCTGGTATTCTAAGTATTTTTGTGTTTTTATTAAGTTAAATGGCTTCTATTTAAAAAAATATATTTATTTACTGTATGTAACTTGGTTATTAAATTTAACATTCCTTAATTTTTCTAAATTACATTTAAGAAATCGTGTTATGTATGTTTTATTTAACAATATAATTTTGTGTCTTTACATTTTATTTTAATATTATGAAAAATATTCAATTATTTGTATAGTTCAGTGATGGGCAGATATGCAAATGGAGTGGAGAGCATTTTTTATGTTTCTTATTAGATTTATAATGTTAGTTTTCTTAGTATAATTTGTATACATTTACATTTTCAAACATTCTATTTTGAGAATGGTGGTTAAATATTTTTTTTATCTGTTGGATTATTATTATGGAATTTTTAATAAACACTGTATCATGTTTAATATTTTATTTATTTATACATTTGTTATATATGTATTTCAAGTGTGTTTTTTTTCTGTTTTGTTTATTTATTGTTTTCATATATATTTTGGGGGAAAATCTAGTATGTTTTCTAATATTTGTAATTATTCTTTTATTTTGTGTTAAATTAAAAAAAGAATTGTATGTTATTTTTTTTGTTTTATTATGTTTATAGTGTTATTATGGTGTAAAAAATTAAGAAATATTGCACTTTTTATAAACAATATTTATACAATTTAGATTGATTAACTATAATTTGAAATTCTGTTTTTTTATATTTGTTTACAATGTTGTTGTTTTTAAGTGTTTTAGTTATTTATATTATATAATTGTATATTTATATTTTTGAGTACTCACACTGAAGGCATGAGGTGACATGGCCAATGCACTTGTTCCAACCCACACACTGTCTCACCTTGCCCCTCCCCATCTTGAGTGCAGTGGCTAGCGTATCCTCTCCTCTCTCTCACAAACCTGATTGAGATATGTGGTGTTGATCATTTTTGTGAGTTATTACTTGGTTTCACGATACTCATTGAGGTTGTTACATGTCTCATCTACCAATGTTGGGTCTCACGTGTGGAACTGAGATGTGACTTGTAGATGGTGGGAGGGAACAATTGTCCATTTCCCTTGTTTTATTGCTGCACCCAGCCATCTCCTTGTGTGATGATGGTCTTAAGGCTCAGAAGTGTATCTTGCCTATTGCCGCTCACACAAACGGTTGTTCAATGTTGAGTTATGTGCTATAAATTACAATGTTATGGTTCTATGGATGTGGTGTGTGTCATGGTTGAGGGTATAGCTCACCATAATAGTTTAGTTAGGTAGAATGTTAAGAAAAATTCTGTCGGCTTAAGTAAACCACATTCAAGAGTCACCAAAGTCTCTCAGACCCTGCACTAGTCACGTGTTCCCATGATCCTAATTTCCCAAAACTGGTTTAAACTGGTATTTTGCACAGTTATTGCTTGACTTTATCTATAGTTTACATGTTCCCTGGTTCCTGGGAGAGTGCAACACCCCCATTGACTCAATCGTTTCCCACTGGTTGAGACCGGTCACTTCTATTGGTTTACAGAATCATGTTATCACCTCTTCGGGATTCACCGTGAACCCCTTCCCAATAGTATGCCTCTGCAAGCCCTGAGTAAGACTCTTAAACAGCTGCACTTGACTGTGAACAGACTAATGCTGTGTAGAAAATGGAAGAAAGTCCTTCCCTTCAAAATTCCCTGACTTTGCACTTCGTCAAGAAACGCACCTCACGTCCACACAATAATACACGCTGAAAGGAGACAGGGTGGGCAAGGTGATCAGCACTTTTATAACTTCGAGAGACAATTGTCCAGTCAAACCCTCATCTGGCCCGCTCTCGTTAAATAGTACAGGGTGGCTATCTTGCTTTTTAAAACAGTACACTCCAGCATCTTCAGACCCTGGATTGATCCTTGGGGTAGATTTGCAATGGCAAAAGAAAAGATGTGTTTCAAAATAATCCATACAACAAATCCTCACAGTGACCCTCATTACCAGCGATGATAGCCTCCAGTGAGGGTAGTAACAGGAGCTGCGGGCCCATCAGGTTACAAGTAATGCATAAACACTGCAAGCCCAGGCCAGTTTCCTCGGGGGGCTGCAGCTTATCAAAGCTGTCTAAATCCCCAAGAGAAAATCTTTGTGAGAATGAGGAATAACAATAGTACTCATATGTATATTAAATCCGATTACCCTGGTGATGCCTTATTCAGAAATTTCTAAGTCATAATGGGTCCGAGTTTCCACCTAACAGAGATAGCAGTAGGGCCAGAAAGGACATCTGCTGGAGATATATCTGAGCAGGGCTCAAGTCGGGGTACCACGCAGGTGGACGGCGTCCCCCCACTTATTTTACCGGGTGGACACCGTCCCCCCCGCCAAACAGCTGTACTTCACTTTTTGGCCTCTCTGGGGCGAGATCGGAGCTCACAGCACGCTGCTCACCTCTGCTTTTGAGCGGGGGCAGGTGTCAGACAGGGGCAGCTCAGTCTGACGCTGCACTGTGTCTTCGGTAGATGCCTCCCTGCAAGGAACACGTGACCCCCCCTGCCTGCTCCTCCTCTGTGCCCGTCACCCCATTCCATCGCTCGCTTGTTCAAGCCCCCTCATTGTATCCCAGAACATCACCCTCTCCTTGTTGGAGCTCCTCGTCGTCTCCTGCACAGACCCCCCTCACACCTTCGCTCGCTTCTACAAGCCCCCTCACTGTATCCCAGCCCAGGGCACATGTGCCAATCACCCCCGGCTCCCACCCCTTGCACCTTTCGTGATGTCACTTCCGATGGTGACGTCACTTCCAGTGACAGTTTCCCCCCATTTCTTTTTTAAGGACTTGTGCCCTGTATCTGAGCTATTCTAAGCAATCGAACAATCACACGTACGTGAGTTGCTCAGAATCGCACAATATTAATTGAGGTGACATATTTGTGAGTAGAAGTGATGTCTTTAGGCCCCAGGATCAGTCAAATAATTGTTAATTCACATTTCCTGCCTTGGGGTAATTGCCACGTAAATCACAGGAATATATGTGAATTACCTAAAGTTAGTATCTTACATAGAATAAGAGAAACGTCCATGTGGAGTAGGTTACTCAAACGTACCTGATCCTTCCTGAGTCAAGTGTATTATATTTTCCAAATTTACCCCTGCTGTTCCCCATCCCAAACTCCTGATTCATAAAGCATGTTTAGCTAAGTGATTGTATCTTACTTCTCGGCAGTACCAAGCAGCTAGATACAAGAGTTCAGAGCGCTATGAAGTGGGCATCTGTTCACATTGCAAGATAACTTAAGTCCAGGCTGGTCAGACACCTGTGACCAGTGTAATTTCTTCACCTTTGTCTTTCAAAAATCTTTTTTAAAGTTTTTAATGTATTTGCCCTTATTCAATTGTGGGTGCCTTTGACATCCCTTGTCCCCCATCGGATAGACTACTGGTTCTCATGACCACATTCTTGCAAAGGTGAATCCTGCGACTTTCTAATCCTTAGCTCTCCGCTCACATCAAAGCACTCTGAGCGCTCCATAGGTTAGTTAGCATCTCTAAGTCAACAATAAATATTTAATAATAATTAATAAATGACACTTACTCTAATTAATGATGTACATTAATGCACATATATTTGCAGATTCTGTCGATAGAGGTTGTAGTTCAGAATATGGAGTTGAGACTATAGTTGTGCCTTAATAACATAGCCAACATATCAATCAATCAATCATATCATTTGTAAAGTGCACTACTCACCCGTGAGGGTCTCAAGGCGCTGGGGTGGGGAATGCTGCTACTGCTCGAAAAGCCAGTTCTTGAGGAGTTTTCTGGAGGTCAGCAGGTCTTGGGTCTGCCGTAGGTGGATGGGGAGGGTGTTGCAGGTCTTGGCGGAGAGGTGGGAGAACGATCTGCCGCCTGAGGTCGCTCTTCGGAAGCGGGGGACTGTAGCGAGGGCGAGGTCGGCGGAGCGGAGGTGGCGGGTGGGGGTGTAGAAGCTGAGTCATCTGTTGAGGTACGTTGGTCCGGTGTTGTGGAGTGCCTTGTGTGCGTGGGTGAGAAGCTTGAAGGTTATCCTCATGTTGACCGGGAGCCAGTGCAGGTCTCTCAGGTGGGGTGTGATGTGGCTGCGGCAAGGGATGTCAAGGATCAGGCGTGCAGAGGCGTTCTGGATGCGTTGGAGCCGTCTCAGGAGTTTGGCCGAGGCTCCTGCGTAGAGGGCGTTTCCATAGTCCAACCTGCTGCTGACAAGGGCCTGGGTGACTGTTCTTCTCATTTCAGTGGGGATCTACTTGTAGATCCTACGGAGCATGCGGAGGGTGTTGAAGCAGGAGATGGAGACGGCGTTGACCTGTTTAGTCATGGAGAGGGTGGAGTCGAGGATGACCCCTAGGTTGCATGCGTGGTGGGTGGGTGTTGGAGCGGTTCCCAGTGCGGTCGGCCACCAGGAGTCGTCCCAGGCCGAAGGGTTGGATCCGAGGATGAGGACCTCCGTCTTGTCCGAGTTCAGCTTCAGTCGGTTGTTCCTCATCCATTCAGCAACGGCCTTCATTCCTTTGTGAAGGTTGGTTTTGGCCTTGTGGGGGTCCTTGGTGAGGGAGAGTATCAGCTGGGTATCATCAGCATAGGAGAGGATGTTGAGGTCGTGCCGACAGGCAACTTGGGCGAGTGGTGCCATGTAGATGTTAAACAGAGTTGGGCTGAGGGATGAACCCTGAGGTACGCCGCAGATGATCTCGGTGGCTTCGGAGCGGAAGGGGGAAGGTGGACGCTCTGTGTTCTGCCGGAGAGGAAGGAGGTGGTCCGGTCCAGGGCCTTCTCTTGGATCCCAGCATTGTGGAGGCGTGTTCGCAGTGTGTGGTGACAGACCGTGTCGAAGGCGGCTGACAGGGCCAGGAGAATGAGGGCCGCCATTTCTCCGTTGTCCAGCAGGGACTTGATGTCATTGGTGGCGGCGATGAGGGCATTCTCGGTGCTGTGGTCGCTGCGGAACCCGGACTGGGAAGGTTCCAGGATGTTGTTCTCCTCGAGGTAGCGGGTCAGTTGTTCGTTGACGGTCTTCTCGATGACCTTTGCTGGGAACGGGAGCAGGGAGATGGGCCAGAAGTTCTTGAGGTCCTTGGGGTCCGCCTTGGGTTTCTTGAGTAAGGCGTTGATCTCGGCGTGCTTCCAGCTCTCCGGGAAGGTTGCTGTCTCGAAGGAGGTGTTGATGACTATCCAGAGATGGGGTGCGATGAATGTGCTGGCTTTGTTGAAGATGTGGTGTGGGCATGGATCTGACGGAGATCCGGAGTAGATGGTGTTCATGATCTTGATGGCGTCATCGTCGTTGATGTTGGTCCAGTAGAGCAGGCGGTTGGTGCGAATGGTGGTCGTGGTGGTGGAGGTCTCAGTGGTTGTCGGGGCGGTAGTGGCATTGAAACTGTCGTGGATGTCTGTGATCTTGCGGTGGAAGAAGGTGGCCAGCGAGTCGCACAGGTCTTTCGAGGGTGGGACGTTGTTGGTGTTGGAGCTGGGGTTGGAGAGTACCTTCACGATGTTGAAGAGCTCTTTGCTGTTGTGCGCGTAGTTGTCTAGGCGGTCTTTGAAGGAGGCCATTTTGGTGAATCTGATGGGGGGATGGTGTCTGCAGGTGGCATTCTTGTGGGCGGCGTGGCTGTCCGGTGTTCGTTCACGGAGCCAGATCTTCTCCAGCTTTCGCCAGGTTTGCTTGGAGGCCCGGAGGTCTTCAGTGAACCAGCTGGCTTTCTTGTTGGTATGATTGTGGGAGGGTTTCTTGATCGGGCGAGGGTGTTGGCGCAGTCGTTGATCCACTGTCTGAGGTTGCGGGCGGCGGTGTCGGGGTCGGTATGGTCGGTGGGTGGGCTCTGGCCGAGGGTGCTGGTTAGCTGGACTTCGGTGACTTTGCTCCAGCAGCGGTAAGGCATCTGTTGGGTGCTGTGGTGCGTGGTGGGTTTCTTGAAGGGGAAGTGAATGCAACGGTGGTCGGTCCAGTGAAGTTCGGTGGTATGGTTGAAGGAGACGTGGGGGCTTTCGGAGAAGATGGGGTCAAGCATGTGACCGGCAGAATGGGTGGGTGTTGTGACGAGTTGTCTGAGTCTGAGGTTGGCTAGGTTGTCGATCAGGGTGGTGGAGTTGGTGTCGTCATTGTTCTCGAGGTGGAAGTTCAGGTCCCCGAGGAGGATGTAGTCCATGGAGGCGAGGGCGTATGTGCTGATGAAGTCGGCGATGGAGTCGTTGAACTGTGGTCGGGGTCCGGGCGGTCTTTAGATGAGGGTTCCTCTGAGGGTGGTGTTGGGGTCGGTGTGGATCTGGAAGTGCAGGTGTTCAGCGGTGCTGAGGGTGTCGTCGGTGTTGGTCGAGATTCTGAGAGTGTTCCTGTGGACGATGGCGATTCCTCCTCCTGCTCTGTTGGTGCGGTCCTTGCGGGTGATCTTGTAGCCTTCCGGGACAGCTATGGCTATGTCGGGTGCTGAGGCGGGGTTCAGCCAGGTCTACATCAGGAAGGCGACGTCTGGGGAGGTTGAGTCGAGTAGGTCCCAGAGTTCAACTGCATGTTTTCGGGCAGAGCGGGTGTTGAGAAGGATGCATCTGAGGTGGTTGGGATCTTTCCTGGTCGGCAGCATGGTGGGCGGATGCTTGTGAAGCTGCAGTTCCGGCAGGTGAAAGCTCCGTGGGTGCGCTTCGGGGGCGGCCAGGAAGCAGATGTGTGATCGTCCGGTGCGTGGAGGGTTCTGGCATCATAGCGGTGTCGGGCGTCGTGGCGTTCGTGGTGTCCAGGGGTCCTGGCGCTGGGTGCGGTCTAGGCACAGACGGGCACAGACGGGCTTGCCTTAGGTGTGCCAGCGGCGCGCCCGCTGCTCAGTGGCTTCCATATGAGGGGATGTGGGAGGGAGGAGCAGCTGGGAGGCGGGGCAGCGAATGGGATTGCAGGTTGGCGGGGCCGCAGGGACGCAGCGGTGGGAAAAACGGGCGGAGGGCCGCGGAAGAACTGGGCACAGGAAGGAAAAACAAGTCTAGGCAAGAAAACAAGTACAGGCACAGAGGAATAAAAACAAGTCTGGGCAAGAAAGCAAGTTAGGCACAGGGGAATGAAAACAAGTCCGGGCAAGAAAGCATGTACATGCACAGGGGAATAAAAACAAGTCTGGGCAAGAAAGCAAGTACAGGCACAGGGGAATAAAAACAAGTCTGGGCAAGAAAGCAAGTACAGGCACAGGGTAATAAAAACAAGTCTGGGCAAGAAAGCAAGTTAGGCACAGGGAAAAAATACAAGATAAGGCAAAAACAATGCAGGCAGAGCCATGCAGCAGCGTGGGGAGCGACCTGCCTGCGAGCAGCGTCATAGGGTCAAAGACCAAAATATGAAAAGGTAAGTGCAAGTGCATATAAGGAATTATAGATTTACTGCTCTTATCTCCACATCTACACACAGATGTTTTAAGGAATGGGAAAAGTGGGCACCTTAATAGAGCCATCTCTGTTCGCAGATAATCTTTCCCTGATGGCCTTGAATAACTCTTAAACAGATTGTTTTAAATACTGTTTTCCTTTAATTTAATGTTAATGTACGTGATTTATGAGAGTCTATTACAGACATTTTGCAGAGAAATGTTGGTTTATGTTTCATGCAACATCCATTAAAAAAGTTTTGTTTAGATAAAAACAGGACTTCGCACATAAGAAATGTGAGGGGGTCACAGAGATTATTTGCTGTAATATTAGCGAGCTGGTGCTGTGTTACAATATTGAAAACCCACGTCACTGTCCCTGAATAATAGATGTAAACCCATTTAGAATTTGGATGATGGTGATTGTACACTGTACGTGACCTGGCCAAAGAGGGCATGTAAGAACTGACATTGGCTCACAACTTCAAAGCTGTTCTGAACAGGGGCTCCAAAAATAGGTTTGGCCCAGGGCCTCCAAAATTCTTTAGATGTCCCTGCATCTACATGCCTGAAAGATATAGGGCCCCATTAGGATGGAGGGCAGATCCCCCCCCACCGGGCCGGCTGTAGCCACAGCCGGCCCGGCGGGGGCGATCTGCCCGCCATCTGTGCATAAATGACCCCCCCCTATATTATAATGGCTGGTGGGTCCGCAGCGGACAGAAAGACCGTCCGCTGCTTTTCCGCCCAGTCAACATGTCGACCGGGAGGAAAAGGGTTCTATATGGTGGCGGTGTCTGAAAGACACCACCAGCCATATTAGTATGTGGGTTTACAGATGCCTTTCCATGGCGGCGGGGGGTGCACATGGGGGGTACCTTCGGTACCCCCCTGCAGTACCATGCACAACATGGGAGGCACCGCGCGGTGCCTGCCATGTTTTGCATGGAAGTGCACAACAAGCCTCCCTGGCATTGTGGCGGGCGGTGTGGAGTGCCCCGCCCGCAACAATGTTAGGGATGCTGGATGTGCCCGCCACAGTGGCGGGCGCATCCTAATGGCACACACAGGACCCCCGCCCTTATGGCGAGCGGTCCCTTTTTACGACGGGATGGCAGGCGGACTTTGTTCGCCCACCATCCTAATGTACCCCATAGAGTTAAAGTACATATATGTGAAGTTAGGTGGAGAAAATATACATATACCTAGCTGTCCATATTTTTGGCCTCAATATTTTGATATGAGTCACCCTGTCTAGTTGCTAAGCTCACAAAACTAATGCTGCTAATCGCATGGAAAACTGCAGCTGCAACCAACTAGACATTCCTCAGAGAGGTTGCTGACAGCCGGCCTGATTGTATTTTCACAACATGTCTTACATTCCAAAAACAAGTACTTTTCAGAGGAATGTTATCTCTCCAATCCATCTGAATAAACTAACATTTCCTTAACTTGTTATGAAAAGCAATAAAGTGAAACTGGACCGTGCTGGAAAGATCCTGAAGAAGGCCGAGGGAGGTGGAGAAACTCTCTGTCAACTGACGTCATATATATCATATGCTCCTGCGTTCCCTAATGCAGACCAACAGAACTTGGCTACTGTAGCAGGTCTCACAAGCCGCCATGTAATTGTCTTAGTTACGCCGGTGCTTGGCCCAAAGGAAGAAAGGAACAACCGGAAAATTCAGCGCAATATTACTCGTAATACCGGTAAGTGACTCTGTCAGCACAGGGCGCCCTGTCGTTCGCCTCGGTTTCTGCTCTGTGATTGCCTTTGAATGTGAAGGGCGTGCGGGGAAGGCGCCCTCTGAACAACATTAATCTCCCTTGTGAACATTTGGTGAGGATTTGCAGAAAGTAAACACTCTTAACTGGAGAAAGGTGGGATTTCTGTTGACAATTGACCCATTTGACCCATGAGCCAGCTTCTCCACTTGGCTCGTATGTTTTTCATCATGGCAGATGGGGGTCGGTCCATAGCATGGCCCCTTAGGACAGCCATTCTCATATGAGTTAAACAGTTACACCGTTAACACACTCAGGCAGTGGTTCCAAAACTTTGTAGAACCACCACGACCCACTTTTTGGAACAACAAACTTTCGCGACCCACCCAGCTTTAATGGACTTGAGAAGGGGTGATTTTTTTAATGTAACTAATGCATCGTGTGGTATGTATTGTTATTTGCAGAAAGCACGTTTTCCATTGAAAAGGCCACTCACTTTGCACAGACATAGGGCCTCATTTATGAAAAGTGGCGCATCGCTGCGTTAAAACAGCGATGCGTCACTTTTGACTGCGCCCTCCTTGCGACACCAATGATGCATCATATTTACAGTATGACTCATCATTGCGCAAGGAGTTACAGATACGTCAGTATTTCTGACGTATCTGTATGGCGCAAAAGTGACGCATCGCTGGAGTGTGTCACAAAAGTGACGCAACTCCAGCAATGTGTCTTTTCACAAGGGGCAAGCCCCATGTGAAAGGGGCTGCGTCAGTCTTACGCCTGCTGTGAGGCAGGCGTAAGAAATTGACGCATTTGTGTCCTAGAAGTGGCAGTGTGAAATCACATAGATTTCACTGCTTCACTTCTACGACCCTTTCTTGCGTCAATACGCCCCCCTTGCATACATTATACCTGGCGCAGGCATAATGTGGCGCAGTGGTTTACAAAGTGACGGATCTACCTAGATGCGTCACTTTGTAAATATGGCGCAACAAGGTGCATTTTTTACGCCACTGGTGCATCACAAAAAGTGACACACCAGCGCCGTAAAAGTGACGCATAGCCTCATAAATGAGGCCCATAGAGTTTTACTGATAAAACATTATAGTGCACAGCTCTCAAATGATATTGTTCAGAAATGGGGCTTCTGTGAGTATTTATCGTTTCTGTATCAGCAATTAGAGTGTTTTTTATTTTCTTTTGAGCCCATTAAACTCTCTGTATCCAGTGCACTTCAGACTTACAAAAAACGTTTGCCTTCATGTTATGTTAAGTCAAAGAAAGAAAAGTAAACGGGAAACATCATTTACTACGAAGGCATCCCCACGCATAACGTTTACCACGGTACACTTACCACGCAAACGTTTTTTCAACGTGGGTGCCTTCCACGACCGTCTATACCACGAAAGTACGTTCAGCGTGGGTTGGGGGGAGACGTGGTATTCCGTCCAGTCGTGCTGGGGGGGCTGGGGGAGGGTTGGGAGGGGGGCTAGGGGGGCTGGGGGGGTCTCCCCCCCAAAAAATAACAACAATTAAGGAGCGATTTAGATTTTTAAAAAAACGCTCTGTGTTATTAATGAAGTAAAAGGAAAGAGCCTCCCCCAAAGACGTGCAGTGTACGTCAAAAAAGAAGTCCTTTATTTATTTTGGAAGACGTGTTTTGACGCTTGTTTCCATGGTAGATGGAAGTAAGGGCTGCTGGAGAAAGACGTGCAGGTAAGACGTGGTACAATCCTTCGTTGTAAATTCCAGCATGGTAAAGCCACTTGCGATGTAAATTTCGCGTGGTTATGCCATGCGTGGAACTTGAAATCGTTGAAAAATCATATATTCAAAGTAAACACGAAACCAATTTTAAAAGAATAAGCAGCCTGACATTTTACCTCTGTCTTTGAATGGCAAATGTGACAAAATAACACAGAATTCAAAGGCATCTTTATTGCCGAATTTTCTCAACTCACCGAAAATCGCCTTGTGACAACCCACAGTTTGAAAAACACTGCACTAAGAGCTTCTGAGAGCCTGCATGCATCATATATTGATGACTACACATTCCACCTCTAAAGGAAACTTAGGCTAAACAGAATAATGGAGTGGCAAAGCCATTATCATTTCACCAGTAGAAAAACAGGATATGATGTCATCCTTAGATTACCAGATTACTTTGTGTCACCGGGACTCCATGTGCGAAGTACTAGACCTTGGGTCTGATTCACACTTCTGTGTAAATTTGCTATTTTTTTGCTGCTCACACACAATGAGTTAATGGTAAGTTTGTGACTGCGAGGCAGAGAACCCCGTGTGTTAAAGTATGGGCCTGTCCTATCTTTTTATGTGCTGAGTTCTCCACCTGACTGAGGAGTCTCCGTAGTCGTAAACCTACTATTAAGTGATAGTTTGTGAATAGCAAAAAAATTGTAAACTTACACCTTTATGAATCAGCCCCCTTATCTTTACAAACAACCTAGTACTGTATCCACATAGTTCACTATGTCATCAACATGTGATTATTGTTCGTCATCAATTGAGAGCTGCCAGTGAGGTCAGAGATGCCAGCATGGGCTAGTTGCAGCACTTTACAGGGCCACGTGGAGCGGTAGGGGATCCACAAACCTGATCCAGGCTTCTCTGCATCTTATTTCTTCATTGCTACGATTGTTGAGTCTTCTTCTACCATTGCCCCCCCCCCCCTGTTCTGGTGCCGTCAGGAAGAACTAAATCAAAGCAAGAGGCTAAAACTGCTGATCTCTGGACCTCTGGAAGGAGAGGTGGCATCTCTGCCCATTGTTTTGGCTATCAGTTGGTTCTGATGATTCTGGACTGCCTGGCTGGACCTCAGGGTCAGATTGGTAACGCGGGCACTCGGGAAATGGCCGAAGGGCCAGTAGCCGAGTTCTGACTGTGGGCCCCTTTTTTGGGTAGCCTGGGGGCTGTATGTGCCTTTTGGTTGCCACCAGCGGTCCAGTGGGTGCCTAAGTGGCCTTCTAGAGACAGCAGTAGCGGCTCCTGGAGGGAGTGCTGCAGGGCGGTGGGGCAGCGGTGGGGGAGGAGCAGGGTGTGGGGTAGTAAAGTATGGCATGCGACCGAACAGAGGTAAGTAAACAAATAAAAAAATAAAACGAATTTCGTTGCGCGCACTGCATCGCATTTGGCAATGCAGCACGCGCAATGAAATTCGTTTTATTTATATATTTGTTTACTTCCGTCCGTTCAGTCGTATGCCGTAGTTTACTACCCCCCAACCTGCTCCTCCCCCTCCGCCGCCCCACCGCCCCGCAGCACTCCCTCCAGGAGCCGCTATTGAGAGACAGATACAGTAATGGGCCGGCCCATTACTGTATGCTGATTGAGCGGGGGCAGGGGGTCTGAGCAGAAGTGGTATTTCTTGCATTCATGTGTGGCTCAGCAGTATGAACTAATCTGTGCAATTTTTTTAATCTACCTGAAGGTAATAAAACATGCCCCCACCCCCTTTCTTTTCATAAAACTTCGCCAAAGCAGTGTTTTGCAGAAAGGCAATATGCAAATGAGGGCCACCTTTAGCGTGCCCAGACCGATTTTTGATCCCAATCCAACCCTGCTTGACCTCCTCTAAGCTCGCTACTACAGGCACAAACGGGCTTTTGTTTTTCGACTCGACGTGTTTACTGTTTCCTCTGTTTCGGCCTCTTTTCTATTGAAATGCCTTAAAATCGTTACTTTTATTTATTGATTGTAAAAACTCGTACTGTGGATAAAATGAGAAGCCGTAAATAAAATCCTGCAATTCACAAGCAGGACACCTCTCTCCTCCCATGGTTTGATTTAGAATGTTTACAGGGTCTCTGACTCCTGGTGAGATCAAATATGGGCCGGAATACTTAGGCTGGCACGCATGCGCTGTGGACGCTAAATACCTGCTCCTTGAAGGACTGGGGGGCTGTGATAACCCGTGTGCGCCGGCATTCTTTATTTTTTATTTTTTCAATATCTACCAATCTTATTTGGTATAGGGTTCATTGTGAATCTTGTTTTTACTTTGTTTTTTTTGTGCCAAAGGAGAGTAATCCAATAATGCTGTGTATTCATGATGTATGTTCCGGATGCCCACACAATGACAGGTAACTACCATATGTAAATTGCAACCCCTGCTAGTATATGAATAATGATATCATTTTTTTCCAATTCAGTTCAATTCAATGCATTTATTATGCTCGTTCAACATAAGCCTCTGAGCCATACAACATTAATTTGAAATTGTGGATCATGCATCATAAAATCATAACTAGTTCTAAAAGATTAGATTGTAAAAAAATGTAACAAGAAAAGTATTTGAAACAGTAGGCATTAGAAATAAGCAACAGCATCACTCTATCTAGATTATTAAAATATACATTTTTGTTTGAAAAAGGGTCTCAAGCACTCTGACAACAACAAGTAGGCTTCTGACTTTGTTTATTTGAATTTGAAATCAAAGAAGGGCGGGGATGGAAGAGCAAGTTCTTTTACGAGGTCCTACTCCTGTGCTCCTCCAGGTTGGAGTTGCATATATACCACGGGGAGGAGTTAGTTCCTCCAAAAAGTCACTGCACTACTTAGTGCTACATGGCTGAGGTTATGTCGCTGGGGGATCTGAGTTTGCAGATCATGATGCTCTCACACACCTGTTAGGGTGTCATGCTACGTCATAGGGTGCTCCTCATCAGACCGGCACGGCAATGTCTGTCGGGCCTGGTGGCTTCTTTGGGGGAGACCTTCTGATCTGAGGATGCCGTATGTGAAGTCAGTGGGGCAGGATGCAGTGATTGTGAACATGTGAAAAAGTGATTTTAAAAAAAAGGTACTTGATCCCAGGAAGAAATACGTTTATTTGAATGTGTGGGACCGTGACTAGGTAAAAACAGTGGTGCTATCTAGTGGTCCCAAGGTACCAATATAGCATCAATAGTGTGTGGTCAACATGTATCGTGCCATTAGTGCTCACCCATTGGGCGGCACTTCTTCAGGACCAGAGTGATTGGTGAATAACCCTATGGGGCGAGGGGTCTCCACACTAATAGGTGATGACCGAATGAAGTAGGGGCCTGGTACCAGAGTTTGAAACCAGACAAAGTTCTTCACGTTAGGGAGTATGGAATACTACTCCATAGGCATGAGTGGTAGCCCCGACTTCTGGAGGGGACACTTCCATGTCCCGTCGGGCAATGCTGGCTCACCTGCTCGGACCCCTCACATCTGAATATTCATATATTTGTTTATTTGAATACAGTAGTTTCTCGCTTCCACCACACACTAGCCAACATGTGTTTCGCTCTGGAGGTTATTACACCTATGGACTTCATCAGGGCTACCAGTAGGTAAATATCACAAACAAATATTATGTGTTCGTTTGCACATTTATATACGAATCTGGCTAGGACAGTACTCCTGCAACATGCAGCGGGCCGTTCCTGGTTGCATGATACAGGAGTGCTCTCCTAGGCGGATTTGGATATTGATATACGATATAGATCATATATATAAATGTCTTGTATATACAATATATATTTAGGACTTTGTCTGTGCTGGAGAAAAATTGGTGGCTTTTCTTCATCTCTGAGCATCCATTTCCCATAACAAGGACTATACAATTGAACCACGTTGTTTGATATTACATACCGAGTGTGTGTGCACCAGGAAATCCGTCCACCTCTTTTTCATGACAGTACATTACTGTTTCACTAATTTCCCCAGAATCTTCATGTTTTCATACTCACTTGCACTAATTCTAAGTTTCTTTAAATCGGTGCATTGCATGTGGCAGTTACAGAGTAATGGGAAGGCAGTTAAGTGGCCGTCAAGGAGCCAAAAAGGCAAACAGACAGCCATCTTGGTGGCAACCTAAAAACACAACATTAATTAACTATAGCATACACAAAATAATTCAGTGTGTTATTTAAAACTGGGCGGACAGAGGGGCTTAGCGCGCACCCAAGATGGTCGCGTGAGCTTAGGGCTCCCGGACCTTCGCCACCTCCACCGACTATCCTGAACCCTATCCTGATTTGGACGACGGGTTATTACTGGCACGGCCCTGCTGATCGTTTATCCATTTTCGGACTTCGATTTGGACATCGGGAGCTGAAGATATGGACTTTTGAACTTTTTCGGCCTGCTCCATGGTACTGCCCCCGGGCTCGGTTTCTCTGCCAGCCGGACAGTAATTGAACAACAACGGATCATGCGAGCCTCCTTTGCCCGGTTTTCTACTTTCAGTTTCGTTTCTCGCGCTTAGACCTACTTGACTTTGTTTCCATCGCCCTGGCTTGCTGCTTTCAACCTCACCACTATTCACCGACTGGTGACTCGGCCCCCTGCCATTTATCACTTGGTGACTGGTTCGCATCTTCATTTCTATATTGTTGCGGGCGCATCGACTTTAGCCATTTTTACTAGGTCTCAGACTACCCTTCGGGGCGCACAAACTAACTTTGGGAGAAGACTCCCCGATGGATGAAGAACTGTCGTTGAGGGACGTCATGGGCGCCATTGCCGGGATGAAGGCCACGCTGGGTCAATAATATGAGGCCCTGGCCCACAAGTTGGATACGGTCGCTATCGATGTTACCTTGATCAGGGCTGACCTTGCAAAAACCAATGAAAAAGTCAAATCCCTCGATCTAAAGACATCTAGTCTGGTTACTGACGTCTCCGATTTACAGGCAGAGGTCGGTAACTTGCGAGCCGCCCGTGACTATCTCACTTGACGCCTGGACGACTTTGAGGGCCGTGCACGACGAAACAACATCCGTCTGGTTGGGGTTCCGGAAACTTCAGTAGCATCCTCGGTGGACCTGCTGGTGGAAGATCTGGTCCTGAATCATCTAGCACCCAAGGGCCTCAGCAAGTTTTTTGCTGTTGAACGGGCACACAGGATCCCGGGTGGTCCGCCTAAGCAGGGCGCCACTCCGCGTCCCATCATTGCTCGGATCTTTAACTTTCGGGACAGGGATGCGATCCTGCAAGCGTCACGCCTATCTGGTCCAACGGCTTATGAGAACACTGCAGTCAGCTTCTACCCGGACTTTACCCAGCAGGTTCAGAAGCAGCGACTTGGATTCCAGGGGGTGAAAAAGAGACTGAGGACTAGAGACATGAAATACGCCATGCTTTTCCCGGCCCGGTTACGTGTGGTGTACAACGAACAAACATTTTTCTTTGATCATCCAGGGGCGGCAAGTGACTGGCTGGACACGCTGCCCCCGGGACCTGATCGTTCTGACCACTCTGGACACTCCGGTGGTGCGGAGGGAGGCCCGGTGGAGCAGGAATAGGGGGCGGCATCGGCTCCCGGTCCATCCTGTTGACTTTCGGCTGTGGTTTGGTGCTATGCCACTATTGCTTGCTGTCATGCTGTCTTATTGGGGTGTGGGTGGGGGGGTGGGTGAGTCTTCCTCCTCTGGGGTTCTTTTCGTAGAATAGTTGTATGTTAGGGCGACAGGCACACTGCAAGTTGGGGTGGCTTTTGAGTCTTACGAAGGGGTGCGGGGTGGGGGGTATGGTGTATGGGGTTGTTTGGGGGGTTGGGGGGTTACAGTTTCTGTTTCATTGTTTTCTTCAAGGCATATTATTGATGATCTCCTGTTGTACAGTGTCGCACCCGGTGTGGGGTGGGGATGGGGTTGATCTCTGGGATGGGGGTTAGGGGACTTAAGGTACTGTGTTGGAACGTGAACGGGTTGGGGATAGGATCAAACGGGGTGTGGTGTTGCAGCTCTTGCGACGGTTGTCCCCTGATGTGGTCTTGCTTCAGGAGACGCATTTGCTTGGCAATACGTGCCATGCAATGAATAGGCGTGGCTATCGTCTCGTCGCGCACTCAGGTTTCACTTCTGGCTCCAGGGGGGTGGGCATTCTGGTTCATAACTCCCTCCCTCTTGCTGTTGACGACATCATCCTTGATGACAGGGGACGGTACGCTGCCATTGTGGGGCGCTGGGAGGGAAGGGTTGTCACCCTGCTCTCCGTCTATGTGCCGCCGGGTCTCCAGACTATCACTTATGCGGATCTGGGAAGAGTGATTTTGGGAGTCCCCGAGGGTCTGCTTGTAGTGGGTGGGGATTTCAACTCTGTAGTGTCGGGGATGTGTGATCGCTACCCTCCCCGAGACATTGCGAAGTCACAATCCTGGTTGGGGGATTTCCTGGAGGCTTTAGGGCTCACCGACTGCTGGCGCCTGCTTCATCCTGGGCAATTGCAGTATACTTTCCATTCTGGTGCCCATGGCAGTCTTTCGAGACTGGATTATTTGCTGATGCCCTCCTCCCAGGCCTCCTCCATAAGGGAGGTGAAACATCTAGCTAGGGGTATCTCGGATCATTCCTCACGGTGGTTGGTAGTGGACGCTCACTTTGGGTCGGAGGGTAGGGTGGCCCCGATACACTCCTGGTATCTCCGCGACCCCGGGGTTAGGGCGGAACTAATTAAAACGATTGACCAATACTTTGCCGAAAATGTGGGTTCTGTGTCCTCCTCTGTCACATTGTGGGAAGCGTACAAAACTGTTATTCGGGGCCAGGCCCTCTCCTTGATTGGCAATGTCTAGAGACGTAGGCGGGAGGAGGTTGTCCGTGTTGAAATTGACATCACTGTTCTTGAGGGGGAGTTGGAATCCGAGGTCACCCCGGAGAGGCTGCACCTTTTGGGTCTAAAACAACTTGAGTATAGAGCGCTGGTGACTGATGCGGCGAAGGAGATGAGCAGGGAACAACAGGGACGTCTGTATGATGTGGGGGATAAGGCGGGGAAATTGCTTGCTTGGCTGGATAAGAGGAAACGTGCGAGTCGGGTGGTCCCTGTGATTGTTGATGTGAATGACGTGAGTATCACCGACCCTGCTGATATTGTTGAATGTTTCGCTGACTATTTCCGGGAAGTGTATTCCCCCGTCTCTGATAGATCTGAACAGGACTCCCACTTGCTCCTGCGAGATATCTCGCTGCCACGTTTGTCCGACCCTGAAAGGGATCTTCTAGAGGCTCCGCCTACAGTTGATGAGGTTGTTACGGCCATCCGCTCGGTTCGCTCGGGGAAGGCCTCGGGTCCTAATGGGCTCCCTGTAGAGCTTTACAAGCTCCGTCCGGATGTGATAGCACCGTATCTGCGGTCGATGTTCTTGGAATCACTGGAGGCGGGCTCCCTCCCTCCTGACCAAAGATTGGCTTCCATAGTGGTGATCCACAAGGATGGCAAGCCACGTGACCGCTGCGCCTCCTTTAGGCCCATATCATTGATTAACGCCGAACCGAAGATTCTGGCCAAAGTGCTTGCTAACCGCTTGGTCACTGTCATAGGCGATCTGGTTCA
Source organism: Lissotriton helveticus (assembly GCF_964261635.1). NCBI lineage: Eukaryota > Metazoa > Chordata > Amphibia > Caudata > Salamandridae > Lissotriton > Lissotriton helveticus. The sequence goes on from NC_136059.1 coordinate 183,671,027, forward strand.
CCCGGACCAATCCGGATTCATACCCCATCGTAACACGGCACTTAATCTCCGGCGCCTGCATGGAGTCCTCGCGCGAGCGGCGACTCTGCGTGAACCGGCCATTTTGGCGTCTTTGGACGCCACCATGGCGTTCGACACGCTGGAGTGGCCATATCTGTGGGCGGTCCTCTCTAAATTTGGCTTTGGCCCCACCTTCATCGACTGGGTGAAATTGCTCTACACCGACCCCTTAGCCCAAGTGGTGGTAAACGGTCGTGTCTCGGCCTCCTTTGCTCTTGGTAGGGGAACGCGCCAGGGCTGTCCTTTGTCCCCTCTTTTGTTTGCCCTTGCTTTGGAGCCATTGGCAGAATGGCTGAGATGGGAGCCGTCCTTGAGGGGCATTAGATGGACTCCGGAGTTTGAAGACCGAATATCCTTATATGCAGACGATATACTCCTATATCTTACGTCGCCTCGGAAATCGTTGATCGTCCTTTTTGACGTTTTGACTTCTTTCCGTAAAAACTCCGGTCTGGTCATCAACTGGTCGAAGTCTTGCATCTATGTTCTATGCGGCGAGGCTCCTCTCCTGCCTCGTGGCTGTCCTATTTCGGTGGTGCGGGAGGGATTCAAGTACTTGGGGATTTTTATCACCTTGGACCCTGTGCTTCGTTATGAACGCAACTTGTTGCCCCCTCTCCAGCGCCTCCGTGCCGATGTGACTGCGTGGGGCAGGCTCCCTCTCTCTCCTCTGGGATGGGCGGCGTTATTTAAGATGATGTCGCTCCCTCGGTTCCTTTATGCGTTGCAAAATACACTTGATATTGTGCCCGCCCGCTACTTCCGGGAGATTGAAAGTCTACAGAGACAATTGGTGTGGGGGGCCGTCCTCGTATTGCTCTTGCGAAACTGACGCTCCTGTGGTACGACGGGGTATCGCGCTCCCGGACATCCGCCGCTACTATTGGGCCTCTCAGCTGGGGGCCATCAACCACTGCACTTACGGTTCTTTGCCGAGCCCGGCGTTTGAAATGGATAGATGGCTGCTGCCTGGTGGAGACTACAACAGGGCTCTGTATGCGAAATCTGCAGGCGGATCTCTCACGGGCCCCACTAGGACGGCGGTGCAGGTGTGGCATCGCGCTACAGCGGCCCTGGGCTGGGCTGATAAGCCGACCCGTGCCACCCCGCTTTATGCGTCGGAAAAACTTGGCTCCCTCTGGAAGTCGAAGGGTTTCGATAAGTGGGATGTGATCGGTATCAGCAGGGTGAATGATGTGTGGATCAAGGGTAGAGTCAAGACGTTTGAGGAGCTGAAAGTTGAGTATGACTTGAATGATAGAGAATCCTTTCGATATGTGCAAATCCGGCACGCGGTTTTGTCTGTATTTCCCCCCGGGCTCGGATATTCCGGAGGCGTCCCCGCTCGATGATCGGGTGCTAGACGGGCATGTCCCTGACGGCACGATCTCACTCATATACAAAAAGTTGATCAATGCCAGAACCGACCTACTGAGTAACCTTCGAGAGGTATGGACTAGTGACGGTCTGGAACTCGATGACGAGGATTGGCAGGCTGCGATCTCTTCCCCGAAGGAAGTGGCTATCCCGGCGCAGCTCCGGTTTGTCCAGCTCAAAATTCTCCATAGGGTCTATGTGACTGGTCCTCGTTTGGTTCGAATGGGGTTCTCTGTGGATGGACTGTGCAGGCGTGGTTGTGGTCTGGTGGGTACATTTCTCCATATCATTTGGGAATGCCCTGCGGTGATGCGCTATTGGACTCGCGTGCATGAAGTGATGAGTGAGGTCACGGGTGTGCAATCAATGCCTGAGGCGAGGCGGTGTCTGTTGAATGTCTGGGAGCCGAATTATTATGACCTGGCGCAGCTTCGGTGGGTGACCTCGGGTAATATGATTCCTAAGAGAGACATTGCTGAATTGTGGGGTGCCCAGAGGCCACGACAGTTCTGGTGTGGCAACAAAACATGGATTGGTGCATGTTTAGGGAAAAGACAGTGTATGTTTCCCGTGGCACACCCCGTAAATGGGGGAAAATTTGGAATCAATGGAACGCATACCGTGGTGGCATCTGTACTCCCCCCCCATTCAGAATTGGATTCTGACCTGTTATCCTCCCAACCTGATGTTTCCTCCACGGGAATTTAGATATCTTGCTTATTCCTGGTCTCCCCCCCCTCCCCAATCTCATCACATACTTCTGACATTTGATTTGGATGTGTGTGTCCCCCCAGCGCCGAAATGACACAACTGTAATGTATTGCCTTGTTTTCTGTTTTTTCTTTCTATGTTTATTGTTCTTTGCATTTAATAAAAAGATATATAAAAAATAAAAAAAACTGGGCGGACAGATGTCCCATCCGCTGTATTACAAGTGCATTAAAACCTATGGCTTTTGTAAAATAGCGCACAGATTATCTGCCACGTTTTGATGAATTATCCCTCTAAATAAAAGCATTATTTAGGCAATAAAGGGGTTAATAAGATCTAAACATTTTTTGGGGTGGGCAACATTTTGAAATGTTTGCTGGGCTTTATCACAGTATTCCATGTGGTTTAAAGTCAGGCAGGATTGGGTATTATGCTATCTTACATTTTATATCATATGTTATCTTCTGTGTTATATACGACAAGCTATTGTGGTAAATGCCAAATTGTATGTGCTAATTTCCTCCAGTGCTTGCAATATGTGCTCTACTCCTCGGGTTGCCCAGCTAGCACTGAGTGAGCACAACTGTACTTTAATGACAGTCCTTCTTTGGGGTAGAAAGGGTCCAGCTTACCCAAGTACTATAGCTAACATTCCCCCTTTTAGACATAATGGGGTTCGTATTAAATTGGAGGGAGTGGACCCCCAAAAAATCCTGCATGAAATTGTCACTTAATGTGGCGAGGAGATTTTTTATTGCTTTAAAGATGTTGTTATTTCCACCCAGTTGATAACTAATTTTATTAAAACACTATCATTGATGAGATATAGACCGCGCGCTACCGGACAAAAAAAATAGGCAATTGACAGGGTAGGTTGATTATACATGCACACAAGCCCTAAACAATTGAAACAGGCCCTACACTGCAAACCAAGAGATAATGCAGTTATCAAAAGCCTATGGGTCAATTAAAATACTGTCCTTGAGGTAAGGTAAAAGGAACTACAGAAGCTAGCATGGGATAAGCGAACTATGGCAGCAGATACTTGTAATAACAAAATGTTTTTGGAAAAAGTGAACTGGCCATTTTAAAAATATAATTTATTTCCTGAGCTGCTATCCCATGTTACATGTGAAGAGTGGGTATTCCATATCCTAAGTATTTTTAATCCACCAGATTATGAAGTATCTAGGGCAGCAAGTATAACACAGAGTAATTGGCCCATTCTACCATTGAATATAATAACTAAAGGAGTACAGATGGGATTGAAGGGAAGTAAGGGGGGGAAAAGCCCTGGGCCCAGACGGGATTCCAGTAGATGTCTATTTAGCTGCAACAGATGTATGGGGGACTATTCTTACCAGGGTATTTTATACAGCTGTGACAGAGACTATCCCTTCTTCGTGGGGCAAATCTGTTATTATTCCTATTTTTTAAGAAAGGTAATAAATCAGAAGCAAAAAACTACTGACCCATGTCGCTTTTAGACTCCTCAGTAAAGGTGATGAGCAAATTCCTTCTAGTGAGACTAGAAGAGTGGGTAAATAAAAATGGGATACTCTCCCCAGCACAATACGGTTTTAGGAAAGGGGTAGGGACCATAAAGCAATGTATCAACTTGGAATTATTAATAGGTGAACACACGTGAGCCAAAAGAAGGGAGATTATATTTATGCTTTGGAGACCTTAGCAGTACATTCGATCTTGTTGACCACTCAATTCTATGGCCGATCCTGCTTAATTTTGCTGCACCTAAACCAACTATCTGTTTCCTTGCACGGCTGTATGAGATGTTATTAAGTAAGGTACCATATGGACAGCGGGGCAAATACACACAAAATTGTGATGTGAAACAAGGCATTCACCAGGGCTGTGTTCTTGCTCCACTCCTTTTTCACTGTTTATTAATGAGGTGGACAAAGTTTTGCAATTTGTTCAAGCTGATGCCCCATAAATCTCTGGTAGCCCTATACCGGTGCTGCTATATGCACATAATGCTGTGCTGCTTTCTAGGTCCCCGGTAGGCCTACAGTGATTTGATAGCTTTAGGGATTTTATTGTTGCAGGGAAATTGCTAATCAATAAATCAAAAACATTTACCATGGTATGCGGACCTAAATTAAAGAAATACAAAACTTTTTATATTGATAGTACCCCTGTAGATACTGTTAACACTTTTTGCTACCTGGGAGTAACTTTTCAGGTAGTGGGAATTGGTCACATAAATTAATCAATGTTAGATCTAAGATGACCAGGAGCACACACAGGTTTTTTAGATTTGCTTCAAAATTAGGCAATCGCCCAATAATGGAAATGTTAGGGATGTTCTGGATCTTTCATTTAAAACCCATACTGTACCGGAAAGATGGAAACAAGCAGTGGTACTCCCGCTCCCAAAAAAGCCGAATTTAAGTTGGGATAAGCTAGACAATCTTCGCCCAATCTCACTCCTTGCCTACCTGGCCAAAGTGGCCGAAAAGGTGGCCAATCTTCAGTTGATGTCTTATGTGGAGGAGGCCAATCTGCTCCATCTTACTCAATTTGGCTTCCGCTCACGTCACTCCACTGAGTCAGCACTGCTTATGGCCACCGAGACCATCAGGCAAGGGGCAGATGAGGGGCAGACAATGGCCCTCATTCTACTCGACCTAAGTGCAGCGTTCGACACTGTAGCACATTTCACCTTGCTACAGTGTCTGAACAAGGGTGGAGTTACGGGGGCAGCCCTGAAATGGATTCAATCCTTTCTATCAAACAGGGGCTTTCAGGTTAGACAGGGCGAATACTACTCTCGTAGGTTCAATTTGGACCAAGGGTTACCGCAGGGCTCGGCCCTGAGTCCAACCCTGTTTAATCTGTATGTGTCCCCCGTAGCCAATATTGTGGAAAGCCATGGCATGCAAATAGTGTCATATGCCGATGCCACAGAACTGGTCATCTCGCTGTCACGAGCGCCTGATGTTGTGGCATCCAGCTTCTGTTCATGCATGCAGGAGCTTGCCTCCTGGATGTCCAACAACTGCCTGAAGCTGAATGGTGCCAAAACTGAGGTGCTCGTGGTGGGGGGTGGTCCGGATGTGTGATCCTCGGCATGGTGGCCATTATGCCTTGCCACCACTCCAGTGCCTTGTCAGCAGGCCAAAAACCTCAGGGTGGTGTTTGACTCTGACCTATCATTCACACCCCAGATTGGTCAAGTGGTGTGGGTTTGTTTTGGAACTCTTAAAAAATTACGGAAGACTCTGGACCTGCTCCCCGTTGGTGCTAGACGGACGCTGGTGCACACCCTTGTGACCTCGCGACTTGACTACGCCAACCTCCTTTATCTGGGGGCCACGGTCAAAAGTCTCAATCGCCTCCAGGTGCTACAGAACGCCGCAGCCTGGTTGGTGCTGAGACTCCCGAGAAGATCGGCCTCGAAAGCCGCCTTGGAGGCTCTTCACTGGCTCCCAGTCAGAGAAAGGATTACTTTCAAGGCGCTCTGCACATGTCATCCCATCCTCTGGGGAAAGGCACTAAGTCCCTTACGGAGCCTTATTACTCCATACAGACCCAAGCGGATGCTCAGATCCGCTGGCACGGGCTTGGCTGCTATCTTCAAAATCAACAAAGCACGCATGGGGGGCCAGATCTTTTAGGCACCTAGCAGCCAAGAGTTGGAATACGCTTCCGCTAGAGCTGCGTCTGGAACCCTCTGAGATCAAGTTCCGAAGAGCTCTCAAAACCCACTTGTTTCGCCTCACACTTGTGTAATTCTATCTGGCTGCCTCCTTTCCTCTCTCATCTTAGCGCAGGGACACGCCGGTGCGCGTAAACCAGGCGCTTTACAAATGTCCTTAATAATAATAATAATAATATATAAGGCCAGAATTGTTGCTACTGCCTTAAATGGTGCAGGGGTGTGGGGCAATAATTGTACCTAGGTACTGCAGTGAGAAGACAATTCCTTTTTAAAACGTCTTTTAAGTTCACCCTCCTCAGCGTCCACTGAAATAATACACCAGAAAGTAGGATTACTATACCTAGCAGATTTGATTGCAAAGATGGAACTAATTTGACAAAATCTATAATTAAGGACTGTCTACTTTTGAATAAAACATGTGTATTCCTTGGTTAAGATATATTAGTGATACATATAGTAAAGTATTTAATTTACACATTCACATGAATCCTGCGCAGGTTATTAACCCAACTAAACAGGTGATTAAGGATGCCTTTCTGATTTGTAAAAATTAAATTCGTATGATAATGGTAAGGGAACAATAAACTTTTATATTTTACCAATCAATAGAATCTAGAATAGGAGTCCAACCTTATTTGACCCAGGTAAAAAAGCCAACACATTGTTTTGTATTGATCAGACTGAGACTAGGAATAGCACACCATCTAGTCTCTTTCCTGTAATGAAATGTTGTCCCCAAACTTCACTCCCTGCCCTTGTGATGGGCAATCTAAGCAAAGCACAGTGCACTTTATGCTTTTTTGTAACTTTTACTTGTATTTTAGATGTTACTATTTAAAACCACTATTTTTAAAACACAATGTGAGAACGCATAAAGCTGCAATGAAATTACTTGCTGGCCTTAATGATCTTGGGATATGTTTTAATGTTGCATTATTTATATTAAAAGATATAAATGCAAGAAAAGGCCTTGTCCTTTGATTAACGATTAATATGTATTCACTATTGAGTGTCCTATGCAATGGCTGCTAAACCTCTTTTAAAGGATTATTGTTAGAATCGTATTTTAAACTTTGTAATCGCTTTTATGGTTGTTTGTACATGCAGAATAAAACTTATTGAATTGATATCTTCCATTCTAACCACAAAAGGAGACTTTGCTTTTCCCTACAGCAAAACGCTCCACAGAATTTCCCAAAATTTGCCATGAAACAAGAACTTTACTCAGTGTGCATGGTTTGGTGTAAATCTCTTTAGCAGTTTTGAGAATTAAAAATGTACAGGGCAGAGTTCAAGGGATTTAATTAAAGATACTTTGAGTGCTAGCTTGTACATCCCCTGCAGATTCACGAATCCAAGGAGGATCCTTGAAACCACTTTAAAAAACAAAGACACACAATTGATGAGGGAGCTTCTTGTCAGGGGCGGCTCCTCCGCTAAGGCTCCTCCTCCGCTCCACTGCTCTCGCGGCAGTGAATAGAGGAAAAATACAATTATAATACCATCGTTATTATCATTTTATTTTTCTTAGCTACGGGGCTATGTTAGTGCGGGCAGGGCTGGAGTCACAGGGGGAGGAGTGGTGGGCACACTGTAAGGGCGCTTTGTCTTGGGCCGGCCAAACAGTCATGCCTACTTTGCATGTTCCCCACCAGGCTGTACTGCACAGCCTGGTGGGGAACATGCACAGGCTCATAGTCCCCGTCTGAGCGCCGAACCACGATGCTGTTGTGATTGGCATAGGGGAGCCTGTGTGCTTCCTCCTTCCAAGACTCGCCAGGAAGAGAAACAACGATGGAGGAGAGACGGCAGCCATGAATAGGTAAGTGTTTTATTTTATAGTTCTGTTTTTTCACCCCTCACCACTCTCATTCCCTGCCAGCCACCACTGCTTCTTATTCCATAATCCATTCTGGATTTGCATGTCTAAAATCAGATTCCTGAACCTCGCATTCTGTTTGGTTGACCGTCACAGAAAAACATCCGCTGCGGCCACCATTACGCAACACGGTGCATAGAGCAACTCATGCGGAAAAATAAAATGCAAAAAGATCATAAGGGGCAGGATGACCATACTCTGACCACTGGGGTCATGTTGAGAGGGGAAGAGGGTAAAAGGAACCTCGCAGTAAATTACATTTATTAAAAGTACATTTTGTCATAGGATTTAAGGATACTGTGCCAGATTCTCAGAACCTGGACTTTGACTGAAATCTGAATATCCTCCTGAGGATCTCAGGATCCGCAAATCCAACTCAGAATTGTAAAATTCTGAAAGATGTTTAGACAGACAGACGGATAAAGATAGTTTATTCAAAACTAAGGGCCATCTTTAGGCCATTTGTGGCCTAAAGATGTGACTTCCTACAGGGCAGCGTAGGAAGTCACTTTGCTGCGCAGCTTTACAAGGAAAGGGCAGGAATTTGCTATATTTATCCAAAACGGAGCAATCCTGTCCTATTCTATTGCGCTGGTGCAGTTTGGCAGACTAGCATCAATACAGGCACCCTTGCACCGTGGTGCAAGGGTACCTGTGTTGATAGGCATTTTCCTCTTTCTATGTGTGCCGCAGAATGCAGCACATATAGAAAGAGGAAAAAAATGAAGAGAAGTAAAGATATTTCTCCTGGTTACTTCTCTCCTAGGGAGGTGTATCATTTTGGTTCATTTCCAGGTTTACAAGGTATTGTAAATCTGGGAATGTATCAAAATACCATGGGATTTGCATGGGAACACCCACACAACGCCCATAGAATGCCTTCCCAGGGAAGAGTAATGCAATGCAGTGAATTGCTCTGTGATGCTTACTCCATATTTTTGGAGCCACTCAAAGCCATGCAAAGTGGGTTTGCCTGGCTTCAGAAATATGGCTTAATGTCTGCGTCATTCTTGCATCACGTTATGTGGTCAAGAGCGATGCAAACCGGGTCATAAATATGGCCATTAGGTTTTCTAAACATACATCACCTAAACAGATAAAATTGGTTTACAAGCATAAAAACCAAACATCAACAATAAGAAGAATTTTTTTTTAAAACCTTTCTAAGTGGTTACAACAGGAGCGGCCCTTCCAGGTAAGAGCGGGGGTAGGGCGGTGGGAGTCAACAGACAATGACAAGGTAAAATAGAATTAAAAAATAAAGCCACTTACCTTGCACTCACCGCATCGCTGAGTCGGCGATGCGGCGAGCACAACATAAGTGGCTTTCTTTTTTTAGTTTTATTTTACCTCTTCAACTGTTGACCCTATCCCCCACCCGCCCCACAGCTCTTACCTACACGGCCACTCATGGGCTACAAGTATTAAATATCTGCCCACCACGCATGTCGCATCTAAAAATTCCATAGCAAATAAAATACTTACAGCTTCTCCTCATTTCTTAATCCCATATTTCAGTAAAGCCGTTTTTAATAATTTACAGTGTAAGGGCAAGACATATAAACCGGTTCACTGATTGAATATCGACCCCCAAAATATATATTTCAAGTTATAAATATCGGTGTCAAAAATATCGACATCCTTTATTTATAATATCGAGAAAAATAATATTGATGTAAACAATATAGTTGTACAAAATATCAATTTTAATATATGTATACAAATTAATATTAAATATATTAAATAATAAAATTAACTTTAAAAAAATGAGATTGAATATACATTTTAACAAATATCACAAATACATTTAATTTTTCAAATTTAAACATATATTTATAAAAATGTTATATATATAGTTACTTTAAAACAATTGTTAAACTATTTATTTAAATTTATTTTATAATTGTATATGTGAAGATTTACAAATAAATATATGAATTTATATATATATATATATATATATATATATATATATGTATATATATATATATAACCTACTGGCGGTCGCCAGTAGGTATATATAGTTAGGATTTTTTCTCTATGGGATTTTTGAAAATTCTATGTCGAATAACTTTGGCGTTTGAGGACGGAATTGGCTGAGATTTTCAGGAAAATGGAACATATTGTTTCTGAGCAGCCCCTGAAAATTTGGGGGGGTTTCGTCAAGGGGGGGGCCGAGAAAAAAGGGGGGTCCCAAAACGCGTTTTTCCAATGCAATTTTCCATAGGGCGGTTGGACTCACTTTTAGCTCGAATGGCTGAATGGATTTCCACGAAACTTCGCAAAATTGTAGATATTGTTTGCCCAATGTGCCTTTGCTAGGTCTCAATATATGTGCTCCAGTGGATTTTGATAAATTAACGTAAAAAAAAAATATATATATCTGTAACAGCGCTCCGGTTAGCGCCCCGGTTCGCGTACTTGACGCGTAACGGAACTTCCGGTTAGCGCCCCGGGTTCGCGTACCTGACGCGTAACGGAACTTCGCGAAGCGAAGCTGATTGTCTCTCCGGTGTCTGTCAACATTCTAAACAGTCCGGAGCGGCCGCCATTTTGTCTCTCGGTAGGATCGAGAGACAAGAGGTGAAGAAAAACGAAGGGGGAAATTAATGAAAGGGGGCAAGGTAGACCCCTCCTGACCCCCTAGGATTGATGAGGGGGCTATTAAAGGGTCCCGCGGGGCAAAACATTAAAAAAAATTCAGTTTTTTCGCGGTAGAGGCGCTACCCGGTACGCGAACCGGGTAGCTAACCGGTAGCGTAACGGGAGTCCGCCATCTTGTGTTTCGGTCGAATTTAATCACAAGATGGAGGAAAAACAATGTGGGAAATGGGCATAAGGGGGCACGGGAGACGTATCCTGACCCCCTAGGTTTTCTAAGGGTGGCTGAGGAGGCTCATATATGTCGAAAAAGAAAAAAAAATCGCGAGGTTAGCTGCCGGTACGCGAACCGGGTAGCGAACCGGGAAGCGAACAAAAGTGAAAATTAGTGAAAAAATTTACATTTGAAATTTTTAAAGAGTAATCATAGTTAAGGTAGCTCTGAAACGAGCTTTTGGGTTCTGTGTAAGTTCTAGGTACTTATAAGTAGGTACCAATACATAGTCTTAAATTCAGGATGAAAATTATGTTCCCCTCATCTGAGAAGTGAACTCCATCTCCTCTGTAGATATCTTGCATGTAGTAACGCAAGTTATTGTTGTAGATGGAGCCCATTCCATGGTCTCTCATGTAAGCTGAAACAGACTTATTTACATGCTTCCTCGATTTCTCAATTTGTGGACAAAATTGGTTGGACCACCTCCATTTCTGTCTTTGGCATATATTTGAATATACCAAGGCAGTTTGAGGAAAAAGTGCCATCAATTGCTCAAAGGTGTCCTTTAAAAGCATTTCCAGACCTACCCCAGTCAAAGTGCCCAAGTCATTTCCTCCACAGTGCACAATTAACAGGTCAGGTTTTGGCAAATGCAAAAAGGTTTTCACCAATGGTATCAATTGGTGACATCTTAATCCTCTGTGACCAATCCAGTTGATTTCCACATTTTGTAAATTGAGGTTGTGTAAATTTCTGTTATCAGCATACCTTTGAGCCCAGTGGATGTAACTATGTCCAACAATCCAGAAAGAAAACATGGTGAGGGGAAGTTCTGCTGCAGTCAAATGAAGTGTGGGAATGAAATGGCAGTTGAAACGGTAGGAGTTTGTGTGCTAATGATTCAGTAGCAGTGATTGGTGGATTTTGATTGCTGAAAACAGAAAGTTAGGGTGCATGGATGAGTTCTTTGAAAGATGTAATTTGAATGGTCAAGAAAAAATCATTTTATGAAAGATTGCACTGGATACGCAGGTGTACTGAGAGTTCAGAGTTCAATTGAAACATTGTTGTGTGAACTTGTAAACATGACAGGTCTTTCAGGAGGTGGTTGCTATGGAAAAAAGGCAGAAAGGGCAGAGGGGGGAAGGGTGTTGATTTGAAAAAAGTGAGGGAAGAGTTTTGATTGGGTGACACGAGAGATATGTGTGATGAATTACAGCATTTCTGTGCCTTTGTTGGTTGCAGCCTCTGGAGTGCATACCCTTTGCTCTGCTAAAGAAAAATTGGTGTGTGTCTGAGACTGTTTTGAAACTCAAAAAGTATTTGCTAAGGTGAGAAAAGATTCATTTAATTTAGATAGAGAATAGTATGCTTTAGGGAGAAAATTATGAAGAAAGTTGTGTATTTAAAATGTTGCTTTGTGTCAAGTGTTTTACAAATAGATTTAGTTTCTTTGAGTTTCATAGCCATGTTAAAAGTGACGCAAAAGTGATGCAAGGGCCTTAAAAAAACGCTTTCATGTGTGTTAGGGCATTTTAAGTCACTTCCCCATGAATCTGGGTGAATAATTTGCTTACTTGATGTGTTTAAAAACGTTTCTAGAAGTCAATTAGGTTTCTTGATATGTGCTGCTAGAGTTTCATAGCCAGCATGGGTCATATTTAGAAGGACTTTGAGCCACTTTCATGTTATTTTCCCTATGTTAAAAGTGACGCAAAAGTGGTGCAAGGGCCTTGTAAAATATGCCCTCATTTGTGTTAGGGCATTTTAAGTCACTTCACCATGAATCTGGGTGAATAATTTGCTTACTTGATGTGTTTAAGAACGTTTCTTGAAATCATTTAGGTTACTTGATATGTACTGATAGAGTTTCATAGTCAGCATGGACCATATTTACAAGGCCTTTGAGCCACGTTCACGTTATTTTCCCCACGTTAAAAGTGACTTTAAAGGTGGTGCAAGGTCCTTGTAAATACGCCCTCATGAGTGCGTTTGCAAATTTAAGTCATTTCCCCGTGGTGCAAGGTCCTTGTAAATACGCCCCCATGTGTGCTTGGCAAATTTAAGTACTGACAGGGTGTGCTTGTACATAGGAGCTGTGTTGTGTTTTCAAATTATGACCAGAAAATCGTTTTTTTTTTAAAAGAAATGCTTTTTACATTCATGAGAAGGTCAAAATGGTGTCTGCTTCTTTAAATAAATATTTCACTTTCCACTATGAATATGGGAGAATAATTTCATTGTTTGCCGGTTTAAAAACACGTTTCTTGAAGTCATTAAGGTTTCACAATATGTTCTGCAAGAGTTTCATAGTCAACATGGGGGCAAATTTACAAAGCTTATGAGCCACATTCACGTCATTTTCCCCACGTTAAAAGTGACTTTAAAGGTGGTGCAAGGTCCTTGTAAATAAGCCCTCATGAGTGCTTGGTAAATTTAAGTCATTTCTCCGTGGTGCAAGGCTCTTGTAAATACGCCCGCATGTGTGCTTGGCAAATTTAAGTACTGACAGGGTGTACTTGTACATAGGAGTTGTGCTGTGTTTTCAAATTATGACATGAAAATGGTTCATAAAGAAAAGGAATGGTTTTTACATTTATGACAATGACAAAAAGGTGTCTGCTTCTTTAAATAAATATATCACTTCTCACCATCAATCTGGGAGAATAATTTACTTGTTTGTCGGTTAAAAAATTGTTACTTTAAGACATTTAGGTTTCACAATATGTACTGCTAGAGTTTCATAGTCACTATGATGATAATGATATACATTTAGAACTGTGTATGAGGCATGGAGAAACTGAGGCTTCTGTAAGTGTCAAGGGAGGTGAGTAATGTACATTGCTCTGTTGCATACAGTCCTCATCTTCTGCGTACTCTTGGATATGCTAGACTACATCTGCACAATGAGATACCTAAGCTGAGGAAACACAGGTGATGTGATTGTGAAATGAGCAAAAATATTTGCACGTTTTTCAATTACATCACCTGTGTTTCCTAACATTACGAATCACATTGTGCAGATGAGGTTTAGGCCTGTCCAGGGAGACAGAGGAGGTCTGGCCTTTGTTCAAGAGTGCAGTGGACATGACTCACTTCGTTGGTAGGCCTGCACATGTATTATCTCCTCTGTATTCTTCAACAAGCCTAAATTTCATCTGCAACCCTGAGTAGGCCTCACCTCAAACAAACCTCTGGATAGGCCACACCTTATCAGCATCCTGAACCAATCATTTAAAATGTTAGGGGCAGATTTATGATGGCCGTGCGCCTCTTTTGCGCCGCCGTTGCGTCACTTTTGTGACGCAGCAGCGGCGCAAAAGATGCGCTATATTATTTACAACTTGATGCATCTAGGCAGATGCGTCACGCTGTAAAGTCCTGCGCCACATGAAACCTGCATCAGGTTTCATGTGGGCGTTTTGTTGCAGGGTGGGCGTTCACTTGCATGAAAGCCCTGTAAAACTAACACAGTGAAATTTACAAGATTTCACTGAGTCAGCTTTATGGCATTGCTGAATCAAATCCTTACGCCTGTTTGAAACAGGCATAAGGAGTGATGCACCATGCAATGTGTGGCTTGCCACTGTGCATTGCAGTAGTCATGTCGCGCTTGCGACGTGATTTCTGCAATGCGCCGCTTTTGCGGTACAGATGCGTGACGCATCTGTGCTGTTTTTGCCCCATGGTGCTCCGCATTGTAAATGCGGCACACCATGGGTGACAGAGCAGCGGCGCACGTTAACTGGTGCATCCCTGGGGATGTGCCAGTTAACATAAATCTGCCCCTTTACATTTAAGTATGAGCAGGGGACACAGAGTCGGTGAGGCTTATCCAAGGTTAAGAAGAGATGAGTCCTGTTCACTGAAAACTTGGACATAGGCCTCACCTCCTCAGCATCGCTGGACATGGCTAAATAATATCTGCAAAATGTTACTCTTGTTAAACAATTTTACTATTATAGTCTCTGAGATTTTTCTCTTACTCTTCAACATCTCATTGTTGTTCTCTTTCTTTAAAGATAACGACAACATCTACCATGAGTGATAATGAGCAATCTGTTGATCTTGATCTTATCATTGAACTTGTCATTGAAACGTCAGTGGAAGTAGATCCCTTGGATGATTTATATCCTGTGGATGATGAAGAATATGATGAGGATGCCGATTTGTCAGAATTGTATGACATAGGGTGGGAAGCTGACCTGCTCGAGCCTATGGAACTATAAAGACTTATTTTTAAAAGTTACTGGAAATGAAAAGTAACCATGTTAACCGTTTTATTTAAAATTAAATACAACGTCAAAAACAGCTTGTGTGAAGTGTCTTTAATAAAATAGTGAAATATGCTAATAAAATTAGTTCAGATTCACATATAAAAGAGCACAGGTCAAATGTAGAAGCATTCCATTTCTTTGCTACTATTTGTGAGTTTTAAATATGTCAATGCACTAAAAATTATTGTATGTAGAATTGACAACTAGTGTGTTAATTTTTTGAGGACTGTTATTGATTTACTGTTTGGTAATAGTGGTTAATACCTTTTTTTAAAAATATTTACCACAGATTCAACTGAAGATCTTTTGAAAAATTCAAAAATGCCCTCAAGGCAAAGAAAAAGAAAAGAAGCAAAGCGACTTACACCCCACCTTGGTAAACCTTTGCAGCAGTCCTCTACAATAAAAACGTGTCAAGTCACCAGAAAAACTCCGGGTAAGACAACAAAATCTTTTTTAAGAAACATTTGCAGACGAAAAAGTATCACTACAGAACATGTTTTAGTCCAGAAGAAGAGAGCCAATTTAAATGGGAAGGAAAGACCACTCAAAAATGTTACTGCTAGAGCAGAAGATAACTCTGTGCATGATAGTAGAAGGAAACAACAGTTTAGGGACATTCGTAAACGAATGTTCCGCAACAGGATAATTGGCAATTTGTTAAAAAATATTAAGAAAGGTCAACAGAAAGTGGTTTTTTATAAGAGAAAAAAAAAAGTTGAGAAAGTTATTGATCAGGCATTTGAAATTAAACGTAAGTTATTTATTTTGATAATCAATAGAATTAGGAAGCTAAACAAGGCAATTTATGATTTCAAAAGAAATAGTAGATGGAAGAGAATAGTTAATCGTAGTAATTTTTGTGAAGTTTTTTCTGGAGAATGGATGCATAGTTCAAGTTGTGAGGCATTTTTTAATGAAGAGAGTTATTTTCAGGATAATGATTTGGTGCATGCAGTTGACACCAGTGGTCGAGCATATGAGGTGAAAGATGGTTGTCCGGTTGAAAAAGAAAAACTTGTGTCAACAGAGGCAGAAGAAGTGTTAGGTGATGAAGTTTTAGGGAGACGTGCTAAGGGTCCAGTGTACACCTGGAAGTGTAGTAGTATTTGCAGTGTGCGACAGGATTCCATCAATTTGCTTTGTGATTTTGTACGGACATTTAATAAGAAAAGTTTAAAACAGAAAATGAAGTTGTTGCAGGAATTAGATCCATGCAGAGTGAGAGAAGTGACAGGTTTGCATGGTCATTCACTGGCTTGTCTTTCCAGGAGAGTATGCCAGAGTGTTTTTCATCATTTCAGGATGCTAGCAGTCCATCATAATAAAGTGAGGAAATTAGTGAGAATGTTGTATTTTGCTAAGAGTCCAGCAATTAAGCTTAAACAATTAAGCAGTGCTCTTTTGCATGGTTCTGATGTAGATGTGAAGAATATTTGTGAAGAAATTGAGTTTTGTTACTTTGCAAGTAAAGAGGAGAATGTTGAAACTGACCCAGAAGAAGAAGGTAATGTGGAAGAGAGTGTACAGGTTTCAGTACAGATAATTTTCAGAAGGAAATTGCCACGTTTCAGGTGAAATCAAGTGAGAGGCCTAATTTCACTTGTGTGTGTTGTCGACGCACTTACTATAAGAATCAGACTAAGTTAGTGGATTTATATGCAAAAAGTGAAAGCGAAAATAATAGTGAATGGAAGGATTTCGCAACATACTTGATGGTAGAAAATTGTTTTGATTTGGGATCGGATCAACGTGTGTGTACTTATTGTTGTAACAAATTAAATGAAAACCGGATGCCTGCTAGAGCGGTTCATAATAATCTGGAATTGGTTGACATTCCCTCTGAATTGAAGGATTTAAATACTTATGAATCTATTTTGATTCAAAGTGTCCATCCCTTTCATGCTATTGTACGAATGGAGCCAAAGACAGGGAAATTGCCTCCATCAGATTTACAGAGAGGATTAAAGGGAAGAGGTGTTTATTTGCCTCTAGATTTGAAGAAAAACATTAATACAATTGGAGTAGAGAAAGTGGAAGAGGAACCTCTGGTTATCTTAGTTAATGGGGTTCCGACAAAGAGTAAGAAAATCTGGCAAGATTTAGTGGATGTTAGGAAAGTCAAAAAGCAACATTGTATTTGATGAAAAACAATGAGTACTACAAGAATGTATGTGTTGCAGAAGAGGAAGTAAGTGAAGAAGAGGACAGCGATTTGTGTGCTGGACAAATTGAGAAAGTAGAAGCCTCTAAAAATGAAGAAATATATGAACATTATAGTGTTCATCCTTTGCATTCCAAGGAAGTCATGGGGAATGCTATTGAGTTGTTTCAAATGAAACAAGCCAAAGGGAGTCCCATTAGTGTTTGGGAGGAAAGTTTGGAAGCTCGGTGTTTCCCACAGCTATTTCCAACAGGTCAAGGAGGAAGATATGATGAGCGACCTGATCAAATTCCTGCTTCTGAATACCGGACTTTACGATTGTATGCAGAAGATCCTAGGTTTCGTCAATGCATTCCCTATTTGTTTCATCTACTGTTTGAAAGTGATCTGTCTGGAGTGTCATATGCAGTGAACCACATCTTGAAAAGTGGTGTACAGATGCAAAATATCTCGGCAAGGGACTTTATGGATAAAGTCAATGTGCAAGACAGTATTTTGGATTCTCACCTGATTAATCTCATGGCATGTCAACATGGTACTAATGAGTACTGGTACCGTCGTCATGGTGATTTAAAATGTATGCTGAGGAACTTAGGAACTCCCACATGGTTCCTCACTCTCAGCTGTGCCGAGTATGGCTGGGAAGACTTACTTGAATTTCTACGAGAGGCAAATGGAAACATTGAAAATATCGAATTCAAGACACCCGGAGAACTGTGCTCTTTGGATCCAGTGAATGTATGCAGGTACTTCAATCATAGATTTGAAGCTATGATGTCTTTCATCATGAACAAGAAAAATCCACCTCTTGGAGAGGTGTTGGATTTCTTCTGGAGAAAGGAGTATCAAGCAAGAGGTGCTCCTCATATACATATGCTGCTATGGATCAAAGATGCACCCAAATTTGGAACAGATCCGGATGGCTTAGTGATGAGTTTCATAGAACAGTATTCTACATGTGCTGTTCCAAAGACAAAGGAAGACAAAAGCCTAAGAGAACAAGTTTTACGCTTTCAAAGCCATCGTTGTGGAAAGTACTGTCGTCGTAAATTCAGAAACAAGGACAAGTTCTACACAAAATGTCGTTCAGCTTTCCACGACCGGTGATTTCTAAAGGAAGAGTGAACAGTTTGATGTCTTCGCTGCGACATAATGTGACGAGGAAATCACCCAAAAATACATACAATTTGAAAAGAAACGAAGAGTCCAAGTACATCAACGACTACAACCCAGTGATTTTGTCCATGTGGAATGCTAACATGGATATACAGTTTGTGGCTGATAACTGTATGGCTGTGGCTCGGTATGTGACATCTTACATCACAAAAAAAGAAAAGACAGAATTGAAGGATATGTGGGAGGACATTTCCCATGAAAAGAGCCTCAGTAAGAAGTTGTACAGTTTCAGTCTGAAGATGTTGTCGCATCGAGAAATTGGAGCTTACGAATGTTCTGACCGGTTATCTTCAGCAAGTCTCTATGCTAAATCAAGGAGTATCATTTGGGCGAGTCTTGGTCTTGCTGCAACGCGTAATCGAGTTCTGAAACCTGTACGGGAAATTGAGTATTTGGTGGAAAAGGAGCCAAACAGTACAGATATTTTGAAGACCAACATGTTGGATACATATTATCCAAATAGAAGCAGTCACCTCGAGAATGTTTGTCTGTATGAGGTTCTACAAAATTACATATTCAAGAGGAACATCAAAAAAGATATTGATAAAGGAGTGTATGCTGTAATTGGAAGTGAGGGATGTCTGGTCAAGCAAAGAAAATGCCAATTGGTAAATCATCGAAAATTGAGTGGCGAATCTCCAGAAAGAAAAGAGTTTTTCTATTTAGCTCTTTTGCAACTTTTCAAGCCTTGGCGTGCAGAAGAGGAACTGCTTGGAGATTTCCTCTGTTACGAAGACTCTTTCAATGCAGCCAAGGAGACCATAGAATGTCCAAAATATCTAAAAATGTTGAATGCGGAAATCGAGCAGGAAGCAACAATTGCAGCCGAGATTGCTAGAGACAGTTCTCAGGACAGTCAGAGTTCTGTTTCATTGAGTCAGGATCCACTAGGAGGACCAGTTATCGAAAATGAAGCTGCCACTGCCATGATTGAAGTGGAAAGAGCCATGGCACATGCTCAGGAGGATGCGGTTAACTTAGAAGATTTGGAAAGTCAACTCAACGTTGAGCAGAGGAAAATATATGACGAAGTTACCAACCAAATTGATCATGGATTAAGTCATGAGAAGAAAGAGTGCTCATGTACGTCGTTGAAGCCTGTCCGACTGTACGTGAGTGGAGATGCAGGAACTGGAAAAAGTTTCCTCATTAAAGCAATTTCATGTTATTTGCAGAAAAGGACTGAGTCATCGCTGTCTTGTGTTGTCACCGCTCCAACTGGACTGGCAGCACATAACATTAACGGTATTACTTTGCATCGTCTACTGATGCTGCCAGTGGAGCATGATAACAAATTACAATACCACAAGTTATCTGGAGATGCTTGTTGTGAAGTTTCAAGAGTCTTGAGGAAAATGAAACTTCTTATCATTGACGAAGTAAGCATGGTTTCCAATGTCATGCTTGCCTTTGTGCATTTGAGAATGCAAGAAGTTCTTAAGACAGAGTATGATGTGTTATTTGGTGGCAAACACATCATTGTTTTCGGTGATCTTCTGCAGCTGACACCAGTGAAAGGACAACCAGTGT
Organism: Lissotriton helveticus; assembly: GCF_964261635.1. NCBI lineage: Eukaryota > Metazoa > Chordata > Amphibia > Caudata > Salamandridae > Lissotriton > Lissotriton helveticus. The sequence goes on from NC_136059.1 coordinate 183,690,701, forward strand.
TTAAAATACTTACACATGAAGATACCAGGAAGTGCCTAGGGAGCATTGGCAACGTTAATATATGGTTAAACTTCAATTATGCTGAACTGCGTGAAAATATGCGTCAAGCGAAGGATGAAGATTATAAGAATATTCTACAAGATGTTAGAATCGGAAAAGTGACCGAGCATGGGAAAGAAGCTTTACATGCACGATTACTGTCAAATTTGTATCCAGAAGATGACGTTCTGCCAGAGAATATTTTTCGGAAAATTACTGAGAAGAAATCTGGAATATGTTTGATGCCAACTCTTGCAGAATGTGCCATCTTCAACAACAAAATGTTGAATTTAGAAAACCAAGAGATTGTGAAACTGGAAGCTATTGACAGAATAGAGCATATGGGAGCAACAATTATTTTGTCTGAGAATTTGAAATCTAAATTGGATTCATTAGAGAAGACTATATCTAAAACTGTTGGTTTTAAAAAGACTCTGAATGTGTGCTTAAATTGCCGTATCATTTTGAGAAGGAATTTACATGTTGAAAGAGGTCTGGTAAATGGATCAATGGGTAATGTTGTTGATTTTGAGAAATACAGAAATAGAGATGGAATTGAATTTTTAAAAATTAAATTTGATGGCATTGAGGAAGTACAGCTAATTGGTCGTTGCTCTGCTAGGTTTTTGCTTGTAAAAGACTTATATGTTCGCCGTAAGCAGTTTCCTGTTTGCTTGGCATATGCAGTGACAATCCATAAATCGCAAGGTTTAAGTGTAGACAGTGCATTGGTGAAAATTGGCAGTTCTGTGTTCAAGGAAGGTATGGCATATGTGGCATTGTCACGAGTCAGAACTTTATCGGGATTGCACTTGATTGAGTGTGATGTCACAAACATTTGTGCGGATCTAGATTGTGTTAAGGAATACAATAGGTTAAGAAGAAAGTATGCGCCACATTTGCCTCAATATCCTTTGTTTGAGAAACGTGTGGTAGGCCGGAAACGAAGAAATGTGACCAATAGTAGGGAGGTTGTAGCAAAAAGACGAAAAGCCGATGAACCCGAAATTATAAGCAGAAAGAAAATGGATTCTGTTGAAGATGTTGTTGGTTTTCAATTTGAAAATAGTTCTGGTGTCAACTGCTATGCTAATGTAGTGGTTAATGTTGTCTTTTCTCTAGAAACTTTAAAAGAACAGATTGTGATCAATTCGGATCAAAGTTTTTGCTGTTTATTGAATTCTGTGTTAGAGAAATGTAGCACTGATAGAACAAAAATAGAAAGTGTGTCTGAAATTCTAAATCTGTTAGACAAATGTTCAGGTCAAACGCAATTCTCTCAAAATATTCAGCAAGATTGTCAGGAGTTTTTAATGTATATGCTTGATGTATTGCAAGATGAAGGTGTAGATGTAGATCATCTGTTTGGCCTTTCTTATCAATGGCAGCATGACTGCGAGAACTGTAGGGTATCAAGTACTACTAGTGTAGACTCAGAAAGATTTATATATTTAACTTTGCCAGACAGTAAATCAGTGTCCTTTAATAAGCTAGAAAAAGCAGCCGATCAAAACATGGAGTGTAGCCAATGTAAGTCTGCAATGCTGTCCACATTATTTATACGAAGTTATGGCCAGTATGTCATTTTAATGTTCCAACGATGTAGACCTGATGGAACGAAATTGACAACTTTAATTAAAAATTTTGTGGTTTCGCAGTTGTCAATATCAGGAAGGACTTTTGTAACTGCAGCAATTATATATCATGACGGTCCTTCAACAACATCAGGACATTACACAGCTTATTTGAAGTCTAGAAACGGCTGGTCATTCTGCAATGATTCTGTTTTAACGTAAAAAAAAAAATTGCCTTTTGACCTTCAAAATTCTTACCTGGTGTTTTTACAACCAAAATTTTAGGGAAAGAATCTCGGGATTTACTCTGAGGAATTTCAAGAGGTTCTAATGGCTACTACACTATTTGGCCTTGAGGATAAGTGTAGTACAGAGTGAAAAGTTATTTTTGAGTTTTAAGTAGTTCCTGAAAAAAAAGAAGGTTTTCTTACAGAAAGTGGTGGGCACGGATTAGTTAAAGGACAACAGAGTATTTCCCAAACCAAACGGTGTTCTTACCATAACACTTGACGTCATGAAAAAATAACTGCACTTTGAATGAGTTCTGAAAAACTGTTTCTTTTAATAAGCTAATTCAAGCAGCCAATCAAAACATGGAGTACAGGTAATGTAAGTCTGCAATGCTGTCCACATTATTTGTACAAACCTTTGGTTATAATGTCATTTTAAAATTCCAACTATATAAACCTGATGAAAGTAAGTTTTCAACTTTAATTACAAATGTGGCTACACAGTCGTTGATTTTAGGAAGAACATTTGTAACTGCAGCTATTATATGACATGATGGTCCTTTGACAACATCCGCTTATTACACAGCTTATTTAAAATGTAAAAAAAGCTGGTGTTTCGGAAATGATTCCCATTTGACTATGAAACAATTTTGCCTTTTGACTTAAAATATTCTTACTTTGTGTTTTCAGAAGAGAGAATTTAGGGTAGGTAACAGGCCTATAATGATTCTAGGAGTTGATATAATTTTATGTACTGTTTTAAATTGCTTTGTGATTAACAGTGATCAAGAGAATTAAATAATTGTAGTAGTCATAGAGGTAGTGTAAGTGTGCCTCATAGTAAGCAGTATCAGTGTCATAGGAAATGTGGAACATGAGTGAGCAAGAAGGGTGAGATATTACTAGTACAGGATTGTGAAAGTGATCTTGAACGTTTTCTTTCTGAAAGCTGTGGAAAAAGAAAATGTCGGGATTTGCTTAGAAGAATTCCAAGAGTTATTAATGGCTCTTACACTATTTGGCCTTGAGGAGAAGTGCGGTAGAGAGCGAGAAGTCATTTATTGTATGTAACATATTTGTCAAAACGATGGAGCTTTTCTTTCAGAAAGTGGCGGGCAGAAAATAATAACAGCACAACAGAGTATAAGCTGTTCATAGGACATCCTTCGACGTCATGGAAAGTAAGTTACTTTTGAGGAGTTCTGATTTCCGATTGGTTATGTTTTATGGGTTTTTTAAACACAATCATTTTGATTGTGGTTTTTTTTCCCCGCTGTTATATGATGATTACCTTCAACTCACTGTTTTTAGTGAAATTTGATATATTCTTAGAACAGCAAAAATAAACCATTTAACATGTATAATTAATTCTGTACTTTGTATAGTGAATTTTAATTTGTACTCGTCTTGTCTCATGCTCACTCGTCTTTTACTACCTTCTATCAATCCTCTTTACATACTCACATTGCCTTTTGTTTTATTCTCTTTCACCCTTGTTCTCTAACTCAACTTATCTTTCAACCTTTGTTTCCCTATTCCAACTCTGCTTTTTTCTTTGCTCCCTTGCACCATTTTCCAGCTTTTAGACCTTCTGCTTTGCTTGTCTTTTCCATCTTTCCTCCCTTTGTTTTCTAAATTAAATATTTTTGGGTTCTCCTTTTTTGGTGCAATCAGTTAGTATAACTCACCCACACTCATTTATCTTTCTTTGTTGCCTCACTCAGTCTGTATCTGACACTCTTTCCTTCACTTCCTCTGTCTCCTCTCTCCCTCACTCTCTTTTCCTTATTCAACCTTTCCTTATATAGTTTACCTTACTCACTTTCTTTTAGTAGCTTACACAACTTTAGTGTTCTCTTCTATCCTTCTTTTCTGTCACTGAAAGTATCTTCCTTTTTTTTCTCTTAGTAATTTACTCAATTACAATTTCTTTTTCTCTCTGACTGTCTATCACCGTTTCTTTCTCTTTTTTTTCTGCATGTTTAGCTCTAACTTTATTTCTTTGTAAAATTGGATGATTTTCAATCTTTTCCCTTGTCTTTTCTAATTTTTAAATACATGTTTTAATATTTTTCAAATTTTTGTTCTTTCTTTCACAGATTGAAAGTATAAAAATAACAAGTGACTAAGTTAACGACAATTATAAGGTAAGTGTTTTGTACTCTTTTCGTTACATTTCTATCACATTTAACTTCTATTAGTTCCACTGCTTCATTTCTTTAACCCTCAGTTTCCTGCCTTTGCTACTTCCCTCATTCCTTTTTGTATTACTTACTTACTCTACTCCTTCCACTCCTTTTCTCAGTCCCTCTGTTCTCATAGTTCCTCACTCCTGTTCACTCACTCCGTCTCTATTACTCTCACTGTCTCTGACTCATCACTCTTTCACTACTTGTTCATTATGCTTTCTCCCTGTAGTTCAAGCACACTATGTTATTTACATTTCTTTGCTGTTTCAATTATTCCTTTTCTGTCACTTCTTCTTTTCTGCTTTCTGTTTTTTCTCTCTGTTATTCCACATGTTTTAACCTTAGTCACTGTCATACATCTTGTTTTATTCCTATTTACTTTCGCTCACTGTTTTCTTAACACTTTCCCTCAGTGTTGTTCTTTTAGTCCGGTTCTATCCCTACCTCTCATTCCACATCGTTTACTGTTTTTCTTCTTAATTTGAACATTCACTCACATTCTCTAAGAAACTCTTGTTTATTATTCTTCTACTCTCCTTTTTTTCTTTCACTTCCTTATCTATTTTGTTTTTCTCAATTATACCCTCTTACATCTTTTCTTTGGTAAATAGATCTATTAAACAGTACTATGTGTTACTCCCTCTAGCTGGCTTTCTTTTAACATTACTCTCTGTTTCCTTCCCTTATACTCACTCTTCTTTTTTTTTTTTTTCTGTTTCGCTTCCGGTTCACGTACCGGGGCGCGAACCGGGAAGCGAATCAAAAGAAATAGAGGTTGCCAGAGTGCTAAACATTCTAGCAATTTTTTATAAATGGGAGGTAGTTCTGAAAATAACTTTTTTTTAATTGTTTTTGTTGTTTTATATATTTTTTTATTTTTCTGAATTTATTTTTACTTTTTTTGTATTTTTTGAACGGTTTTATATATTTTTGTTTTTTTTGGGAGGGGAAACGAAAATCATTCATTATAAAGGGCTCAACAGGAGCAACAAAAAAAAAGATAATTTACTTTCTGGGGCATTATGGACATTTATGATTTTCAATAGCTCTGTTAATTAAAGTTATGCTACTCTCCCTATAGCAAATTAATTTGCCGCAAAAAATGCAAACTTGCTTCACGACCCCGAACTTCAACTGAATGTTTGGGACCGTCTCCCTCGCCTCTGGTCCCGTCACTGCCTGTTCAGTTGATGTACTGGCCACAGGAGGGGGGTTTTCCTGCAGGTCACGTACCTGCGCAGAACTATAATTTATAGGGTGCCACCTCTCCATGTGCCGATGCATGGTGTAATTGCCAAAGCTGTACTTTTTGTCAGTCCCTCTGGACAGAGTTTTGCCACAGATGAGACATGTGACATAGCGGGCATTTACTTTTTTTGGCCCCGGGGAAATGTATAGAATTGCCAGATGTAGCTATCCTTCACATGGGACCTCCTTGGCTCTTCAGGCAAAACTGTCTCGTCCCTTGCTCCTCTTCCTCTTCTTCCTCTTCTTCCTCCTCTTGATTAAGGATCACCTGAGGAGATGGTCCTTCCTTCCTAGGAGGTGGTGGTGGTGGTGCACCAGCTGCAGCTACTAATGAAGCCATTTCTTATCAATCAAAATAGGTCTTCCTCTCACAAAGTTGAAAGTCAGAGTGAGAAAAAAGGTGGGGGCTTTCATCATTTGGGAAAAAAAATGTTCTAAACCAATGAAAAGTGTTATTTTTAGGTCACATGACCTAGCCTTACATCATTAGGAAACCAAAAGTGAAATGAACCAATGAAAAGTTTTATTAACAAGTCACATGATCTGTTACGCTTACGTTACGCGCTCCGTGCCACGCCCCGGATCGCTTCCGGGGTGCTGCGCTTCGCGCCTCGGTTTGCGCTCCTGAGCACTTCCGGGTGCGCTAACGCGGCGCGTCATAAGACGCATTACGCGACAACGCGATACGTCGCGCTTATGCGACGCGTCACGATGTTGTTTTCTAACGCGGAAGTTGCGCAAACGGAACGTTTACCGGTTTGCGGACCGGGTCGCGGCACCAAATTGAGCTAACGGGAAGCTACCAGGTGCGCGGACCGGTAGCGAAACAAAAAATAAAATTTTTAAAAAATGTATACATAAAAAAATTGTATTAAAAACATACAAAATATATTTTTCGATTTAAAGAAGAATACATTTTAAAGCTTTTGCTATTTGCTATTAAAAAACCATTGAAATTCACTGAAAAAACCATAGGTTATAGGCCATATATAGTTAGGAATTAGCATTTACAAAACCTTGAAAATTCACTGAAAAAACCATAGGTTATACACCATATATAGTTAGGAATTAGCATTTACAAAACCTTATTTTACTCACACAAAACCATTAAAATTCGCATATATAGTTAGTTGCACTAACTATATATCGCGCACCCGCAATCCACCGCTGATCATGTCACATATTACATCATTCATGACATGGTCAGTGACATCACTGATGACATCTCAAATGACATCACTGATGACATCACTGATGACATCTCAAATGACATGGAGAAGTGTGGCTCACTGGTTAGAGGAGGCAGACCCTGATGCAGAGGTCAGCCCGGGACCAGGGTTCAATTCCCGACGCGGCAGGGTCTTGAGCCCAAAATGTCCACGGACTCGATAATTCTCGCCTCGGTGCCTACTCGAATCATGGGTTCACACTCTGCAGCTCTGGGCAATAGCTTGCTTAATCTCCACTACGGCCCCCCCCCCGCGGCGGGATGCCTGGTCTTCACCTTGGGGATGCCCAGTAGGGGTAATCTTGCAGGGAAAGCCAGGACGGGTTCCCAAAGCAAGCGCTAAGAGACCTGTTGGTGATTTGGCGCTATATAAATCGAAATTAACATAACATAACATAACATCACTGATGACATCACTGATGACATCTCATCTGACATTACTGATCACATCACTGATGACATCATTCATGTGATAATACGATGAACCTCTTCAGACTCTAATATAACCTTAGATACACTCAGTGTAAACAGACACTCACAGACTGTCACTCATCCATGGAGTTACACACACACCTAGTCAGTCATGCAAAGAATCAATCACACCTCCATTTTCTCAACTATACAGTTATACACACCTTACTTATTCAAACATATACTAACACATATTTACTCTCTTATACAATCCCGGATACAAGTTCACAATGATCCATACAGCCACTCACACATTCACTGGCTCTTATGCACAGTTATTTATATATGTCAACTCTCAAATGTACTGTGTTTTACATATGTACTTACTTTGACATGTAGCACTGAGATATCCATTCACTCACCAATACACTCATGCACACAGTCAACCGCCCATACAGCTGTTTCCACATGCACTTTTGAACCCATACATCTAGTGAATCAACTGCTCACACATCTATGCAGAGTCATACACCTCCCAGCCACCCACACACACACTCAGTCTCCCATACAAATACTTGGGCAACCTATCAATAACCCATATTGTAGTGTAGCTCCTATTTTCCCAATAGGCTCTGCGCATTGGAATAGTACCTACAGCAGTAAAGGCCTAGGCCAGACGTTAACTAGGTCTACTACTGTCGATACTAGACTTAATTTTTGGGTTTGCCAGCTAAGCTCAGAGTTCGCTAGAAACTTTCTCGAATGTTCAAGGAAGGAATTAACTCCCCTGATTAGACAAGAAGGGATTTAGTTTCTGACAACCATAGAACATGACAACTTTGCTCTCCCCTAATCAAGAGTCAATCTCAAGAGTCGTGTGAGCACAAGGCAATTATTTTACTCAGTCAGTACGTGCATTCTTAGTCTCATCAGAATGTAGAGAAAAGGAAGAGACGGGCGTGTTCAATAAAAGATGTTATTTATTGATCAGTCTCTTTTCTCGTACAAGAGAAATGGATCGATATTATTGCAATACTTATAGTTAAGTAAAGTGCATACGTTAAAAGCAATAGTACAAAATAATACTGTAAAAACATTGATATGGTTTCTGAGCCATATGATGTTTAAAATGATTAAAATATATTTACATACACATATACATTTGACTAAACGCACTCAACTGGTGTTTCTAAATACGCCTACCCCGTGTACCTGACCTAAGTCTAATGCGTGGGCGGGAATAGAAAGTTACAGTTTAAGTTAAGTTTGTTTTTGCCAAGTGAATAACTAAAGAATTCTCTAGGAGGGGTTATTCAGTTCTGTACCTGGAAGTTAGGATGAAATGAGGAATGGTATCTCTTTCTCTGCTCTCGATATTCTAGGCTGCCTGCGAGGGCTACCCGGAAGCGCCGGTGCTGGGTCTCTCGGCTTGAGATAGCAGCGCGTCTCTCAGCGCGTCAGGAAGGCGGGGCTGCTGCCTGCGGGGTCTGCTTCTGCTCTCGGCTTCGGCAAGTATGGCTGCTCCGTCTTGTCACCACGCGTGTGTTTGCATAGGGCAAGGTCGGCAATATTTATACCTTAAAGGTGCCGAGATTGACGTAAGGATGGACATAGGTACGTCAATAAAGATGTCATACGACTTGCTCGTTAGCACATTCTTTACTAAAGTTCTCTGTGAAATCAAAACAATGGCCGCACGGATTATCCAGGTTGTCATAGGTTTGATTTGTTATGAGAACGTCGTATGCCTTATCAGGGGCTGGAGGAATGTCGCTTGTCTAATTAGATCTCAAGCGTTATGACCTAATCAGATAACACGTTCCTGTGCCGTAGTGTGACTGCGTCAGATAACGGTATCTGCATCATGGGGGTTTTCTTGCCTCATGGGCTGACTGTTAGTTAACTTGATAGTTAGTTTAACCAGAATAGGGTCAGGAATAGGGGGACTGATTCAGAACCTATAGAAATACACGACACCCACTCCACGCTAACTATGGTCATATCTACTAATCTATGCATAGTATAACATAGTACAACATACTATAGAGTATAGTGTATACCTTACCACCCCAAAATACATAAATGCATTTCGAAATTTTCAAATATACTGAAAAATTGCAGTCATATATATTGTATGCACTTAAGCTATGAATTAAATGCAAAAGTAAACACGCATTTTATGCATTATTGCTTGTTGGTATATGAGAAATACACATGAAATGGCTCTTAATATGGCTATACAGAAAAAAACGTTGAAACCATTTCATCACATAAAATATATTGTGAACATACCAGCGGGCAGCTAAAGTCTATATAAAGTCTATAAAGTATCTAAAAAAATAGAAATCTTAGTTCTCTAGGAATAGTTTCTTACTTTAAGCAGAAGATCAGTGTCCCGGGAAAAAATATATAGAAAAATATTTTAGGGGCTTGCTGAAAAAAGTTGCTGTCCGTGAACTGGATTGTAATTGTTCATGTGACTTTATTGTTAAAGTTGAAGGCCGAATTCAGGGAACGCCGTGTGCGAGTTTACTCAAAAGTCTCTATTTCTGTTCCGGAGAGAACATCATATCATTCAGGCTTTCGAAAAAACTGTCAACAGCTTCATGGGAAAGTTCCTCTAAGTCGGAAATAGGGGTAACCATGCATTCGTGCGCATGATTGTCTCCATTGACATTCTGATTTGCATTGCTGACAGAAGGTCGTACCTGTTCGATGCTGCTTTCATCTTGAACTACACTACTCTTCAATCGCAGTGGTGAAGATTCCAGGAATGCCGTCATCAGAATTGGCAGCCTTTGAGGGCAGCACAGTGCGTGAACCTTGGTAGGAACCAACAGTGTATCTGCATCCACCGGCGCATCCGATTGTAGCGTCAGACAGGTGTCTAACACGCATTCTTCTCCGCATAGCAGACACCTTAGTACAGGTAAAACACACCTTTGCCACATTGGTCGAAATGATAGAAACCAAGTCATGTTCAGGTCTCTAAGCCGGGAGAGTCCCAGGATTTTTGATATCCGGTCCCGGTATCCAATGGCTAGGATCGTTTCTTCCATTGTCGTCAGAGTTTGGTCTGTGACATGGGTTGCCATAACGAAAAATAAGGACTAGGAATAGGATTCCTGCAATTAGTCCCAGGATCAGGGGAAGTCCGCCAAAAATCGAATGGACGAAATCTGGAAAAATACCCAGTATGGCTTTGAATGGTGTTAATGCCATCGAAAATACTGTCTTAAATACCTTTGAGACCCCAGTGGTATAAGAAATATTTAAGATTTCGCTCAGGATTTCCGCGAAATGTACGGGGGAATTGGTTGATAATAATGTATGTATCTCTGCAGTCGTCCTTGCGACTTGTAGATCATACGTTTCTTTTGATGACGTGAGCCTTGTAGGCGTCTGAAGAAGCACTGTTTTCATTCTGCTTAAAGTGTCTATTCGAATAGAAGTAATTTTCAAACTGGGCCATGCCCTCGCCTCCCTGTCTGGAAAGGAGCTGGGGAACAAAGAACGTCCACAGCACTTGACCTTCGCTGTTGTAGTTACTAGATAAGGAGTCCCGGGCATAAGACTGCAACATCTGCGGTCTACAATAAGAATGTAACTCCCATTATAGAGTCTTTGAAAGAATGGTTCTATTTCAGTTGCAGGTGCGCCTTGCTGGTGACATGAAAGGTTGTATGAATTCCCTTCACAGGCTCCATGCAAACTAATTCCGTTACACAGAAGCGTGCCGCTTAGTGACATAGCACAATTGTTGCCACTAAGAAACACTTTCTGTCCTTTATTACTGACACATGCATGTGAATAGGGCAGGTTCCATGTTGTTTTAAGGTACCCCTTTCCCAATTTCTCGTACATGCCAGCCTGTATATATTTTTGGCAGTATTGAAACCTGAAGGTTGAGATTGGAATATTTATGATTCCGTGGATTATCCATTCACTGACAGGTCGTTCTGACATTGTCATTGGTAATCTTTCTAGTTTTTCAATGCTCAAGATTGTATAATCAGCACCCTTCTGCGCCATACCGATTTGTCTATCAGTAAGGTTAAAGATTTGGAATAGTGACGTTGTGTTGATAAAACGCCAAGGCACGTAGCCTGAACGCAGATTTTGTAACGTCCAGCCAAGCTGTACAATAGAACGCAATTGTGACTGACCATGTTGTAATAACAGTAAGTCTTGCGATAATATATCGATTGCTGAAGACACAATGCTGTCCAATGAAAAAATTCTGGAGGACAGAGTCATTAACCCATTGTCCACTACAGAAAGGGATTTTTCCAAATTAATACGGTCAATTTCCCGTATTCTTTCTGCTGTCTCAATTTGAGTAACCTTCCAGGCCTCATTGTATGCTGCATATACAGAGGCTGCTATGAAACGCTTTTGACGCTGTTTGCGTGGTCCCAGTATGAAATCACGCAAGTCAGCACCATCAGTAAGTAAAGTTAGGTGTTGCTTAATTTCAGGCAGTGTGGAAGACTGTAGCCATTGAAGGCATAATTTGCCCACACTGTAGGTTGTTATTATCCCTGGGTGATGTCTTTGGGGATATCTAGGGTCTGGCCTGGTCATTTTGAAACCCTGTGTTTTATTCAGGAATCTATCTTGACAGTTATTTGTATCTGTGGGCCAGATCAACCATTGTTTCCAATCAGGATGTGTTCTGTTTTGGTTAAGTATATGGTTTATGTCTATTTCTTCATCTGTATCAGAGTTATTGCTAAACATTGTTGGCTTTGGAATAGACAGGTTATTTAAATCTTTGATTTTGGCTAAGCCAAGACAGGTGGTTTGTTGAACAGTGTCATTTAAAAATATCATTTGTTCTGGGATCATGCAGGCTCTAAACAAAGCTTCTATACCCTGTACTTGCCATTCTTTTGTACCCCAAACACTTTTCAAATCAACATTTTTGTCCCAATAATTAAATCCAAAAGTATTCATTTGTTCAAAGAATAAGTCAGAATAAATCAATTTTGTGTTGGTTATCATGGTTTTGGTCCCTGTCTTGTTTGACAATTTAAAATAAAATGTTTCCGCATTACTTGTGTTAAAACCTGAAAAATATGAATATTTGCCATACACGGTTCTTGAGCTCCCTTTTGGAGGTGTAGCACAATGTTCCCATTGATTAAAATTTAAAACATTTCTAGGTTGTGCAGATTTATGCAAGAAATGGTTACCATAATGGTTATAGCAGTACATGCTGTCATAATTTGTAGAACCCTGCAAATAATCATGTTTTGTAAATTTAGCAGACATTACTAAGTCAGACATCATATTGTTAATACTTTCAAAGTCCCAATCATCAGCAAATGAGTTTGGTTTTGCAAAGTCACTCAAAGAGATCTTAATTTGGTGTGGATATTTCAGGATCTCGACCGGACCATAAATTTCATAGTCAGTGTTGTCCCAGGCTACCCCACCAGGTATTGGAGTTGCTGTGAAGTTGGCTGAAGAAAGTTCTGAAGAAAGTTCTCGTTTCTCGACGTGTGAAGATGTGTGTGGTTTGAGGACCAAGTTGATGTTCTGACTTGCTGTGTCCATTTTAGCATATTTTCCCTCAATGAAGCGTCCCAAGGTAAATACCATGATGAGCCAAAGTATGAGGATAAATGCACCAAAACCCACCCAAAATTCAATCCATGGAGAAATCAGATATGTTTCTTTTAGTTGTTTCAAAAGTTCCTTTGCTTTGTCTTTAAAGGATTTTGGTGATGGCTGTGTCTTTTGTTCACTGAAGCCGTCAGAGGAATCATCGAAGTTGATGAAGTAACCAGATGCAGTTCTATCAATTGTTCCAATTGGTTCAGGATTTTTGTTTCTTGCATTTTCACTTGGTACTTCTGTATAGATTGGTGTGTCTCTGCTAAATGTCTTTATTTGGGTTTTCAGAGGTCTTAGTTCTATTGCATTGTTGCATAGTCCTTGTTGTTCTTCTGTTGGCGTTTCGAATGTGATGAGCCTCTTTGATAGGACCTCTGTACTGGTAGCAAACCTTGGTGTTCTGCTACTTATTGGGAGTCCACTTGGCCTACCGTTGGTTATCGGCCACATGTTGTGGTTTTACCAGGTCGATGGATACAACTCGGTTCTCCTTTTTTCCAGCAAGTGGCGGTAGTACAACTGATCTTGTCCCGTTGACAGACAATACAGGAACTGCTTTTCTGTAAGAAGGCCCAAATTCCTTCTTTACCGCGATCTTCTCCCTGACTAGATCCCCGACTTTTGGAATCCAGACAGGTCTTGCTGGGACAGGTGGTGAATCTTCAGTGGTCGTTGGCTGTTGTTTCAACTGTATGTTGCTCAGGTCTTTTCTTGTTTTGTTTAAGTCCTGCAAAATAGCCAAACGGTCTTTGACATCAAAGCTTTTTTCTGTTACCACTGAAGTCTGACTATCAAGGTCAGAGATCAACATCCTAGTTCCGAATAATAATTCGTACGGACTGAATCCCTTCAGAGAATTTCTTGGCAAGTTATTTAGACTACGTTGGACACTTATTAGATGTTTGACCCACCCAGCTCCCGAACCTAATATCCTTTCTATTATAGATTGCTTTCTGTCTTGGTTTTTTCTTTACACCATCCCATACCCTCAGGAAGGAAGTGAGAAGATTCCCGCTGGGCTGTGCTCATTTGGCCATTCTTTCCCCCCCCCAGGCTGGATTGCCTGAGAAAAAGAAAAAAATGGTCGAACGTAGCATGCTCTTAGCGTATATGCCATTTAGACTCGCAAATCTTGTATAACAGTCCGGACGTCAGCCGAGTGCTGTTGATCTACATTATAAGTGGAAACTAGCCTGTATATGTTAATCGCAAGCCATTCTTTTTGTTGGTAATATTATCCGCCTTGCTACGACGAGGTATTAAACTGCTTCTCTCCCCACTGCGATCTCTGTTGCAGTTTGGGCAGTTTTTTACAAACATGGTGTAGTGCAGGCTCATGCCTGGCCACCAGTACCGTGATTGTAATTCTTCCAGAGAATCTTTTAATTTATGGTGTCTGAGACCCTCGCCCATGTGTGCGTCTGCGATTAACAAGTTTCTCCTGTCCATGTTTGGAATCACTCTATCCCCCACTCCAGGGATTCGAGCAAAAGGAATGGAGTTTGCATCTATGATGTATGTGTAATTGAGTGGATAGTTGATCGGTAACGCTGAGCAGTCGCCTTTTGATGACGTTTTCACCGCCAGCAATGTTTCGCCGTCAATGTATTTTAATGTACGCTTTTTTCGATCTACGGGAGCCGGTTTACTGGCTGCCGCTGCGGCTGTTTCAGCCAATGAATTCCCTACAACGTGAACGCCATCACGCTGGTGACTCAGTGAGTGTGTCACGTGAGTCTTTGGTAGTTCTTTTTTCAAAAGAGCTACCTGTTCCCAGAGCAGTCTCTGCTTTATTGGTGCATCCGTCTCATCTTTGTAACCGTTCTGAATCCAGGTCTGCAAATCCTTGTTATATGCTTTGACGCAGAAATATGAATCTGACACTATAAGTGTCGGGAATTCGCGATCCGCATTATCTAGCGCCATTTTCAAAGCTAATATTTCAGTTTGTAGTTCTGAATTAGTTTCTACTGAGTGTGATTTTGTTAATAGAGGTCTTAGTTTACCTCCGTGCCACACTTCTTTTGTAATCTCACATGTGGGATTGTATGCATGTTCTCCCCAAACTGTGGGTTGAGCATGTCCGTCTGTATATATTACACAGGCGTAATGTCGTAGAGGCAGAATGTCGATTGGCAGAGGATACGTCTTTTCATATTTTAAATTTTTCAATTCTTCTAGTTCTTAAAAGACTGTCAACCAGGCAATACTTGATAATTCATATCCTCCGTACTGGATTTTCAGATGGGCAATTCTGGATTTTTTGAAGTTGAATTTGTAACCCTCTGCAGCGAAACCAAGTATTATGGTGTTCACTCTTTTCAAGTGAGTCTCCAAGTCATCATCTGTTAAGTAAATGTCATCGACATAAGATAATGCTTCATCATCATATAGTTGTAGTAATTCTGTTACTCTTGCTGAGAATACCCCCGGGCTGTTCTTGTACCCCTGGGCTAACCGACAGAATTGTTTTTGAGTGCCATTTACTGAGAATGCAGTTAAATATCTGCTCTCTGGTGCTATGTTTTGACAAAAGAATCCGTTGGAGATGTCCAAGGTTGTTTTGTATTTTTTGCGCACTATGTTATTCATTAGTGCAGCACTGTGTGAGTTTTGCACTGCAAAAGTTTTGCAACATGTGTTAAGGTGTCGGTAATCCAAAACTAGACGGTACGAATTGTCTGGTTTGGAGACCGGAAACAAAGGATTGTTCATTTGTGAGGTGCAAGTTTCAATCACCCCCTGGTATTCTAGCTGATCTAGTATTTCATTTACTTGTTTTTTAGCTTCTTGCTTAATTGGGTACTGCCTTTGTGCAGTAGGTTGTGATTTTAACTGGATTTTGTGAGGAGGAGAATCCTCATCCCATCCTACATGATTTTTATATAAAGCAGGTGCTAAGGCCACTGCCCACTTTCTAGCAAGTGTATATTTTTTATGAATCGGTATTTGATTCGAGAAGGCAGGCATAATTACTTCTTCGCCATGAGGGCACTCCCTGACAAACTCTGGTGGCCAGTCTTTTTCAGCTAGAAGTATGTCATAACCCTTTGAGAGGTTATCCCAAAATAGTCCCCTTATTTTCCTAGTCTTATCTCCCTCTATACGTAATGTTATCTCGTATATTTTGTGGGGCTTGCTAACTCTGGTATCTGCAGTTTCCACTTGAAGATATTCATTCGTGTCCACTGTCTCCAGATGATCCATCAGGACTTTGCGAGCTATGCTCACCTCTGCTGCGCTGTCTAGCATTGTCTGAGCCCATTCTCCGTTTTTCAGTTGTGTCCTCAGTATTCTCGGCATTGTTAACTACCTTGATACTGGCTACCTTCTTTTTTGGAAATTGTGATTTCTTTTTCAGTTGAGCAGGTTCCTTGTCTTTGGACTTGGCGTGCTCTTCTGATCGTCCTCTTCTTTCCGATTTCTGCGAGGAAGTCTGAAAAGATTGAGAGGGACGTGTATCAATGTCTTGATATCTATCAGGTTTTTTAATATTATCCCTATTTCTAAGGTTATATCTATTCCCAGAGGGTTCACTCTGAGGTGACCTTTGTCTCGGGTTTGGAGATTTCTCTCTTCGCCTAGGAGACCTTCCTCTGGACTGGAATTTCTTTTCTTTAGGATTGGATTGTTTGTTTCCATCCCAGTTCTTTTTTGGTGAATTATTATTATTAAAAAATATTTTTTCTGGACTTGTAGTCAGTTGCGGTTTTACTGGTATTCCACCTAGACTATCTCTGCCTAGTTCTTCATAGGATTTTTCTATGATTCTGGCAATTTCAGCTGGTTGGTCTGCTATATCTGTCTCTTTTAACCTCTGGCGGATCGCCACGTTTGCTGCTTCACCCTTTATGTTGGCTAGTAATATAGCCGAGACCTGCTTGAAGTCTTTTAGTAATTTCATACCAAGAGTTAAAGCAGGTTCTGGACCGTATTCATCTTGAATTTGTTTTAGCACATCTGGTATTACCGAAATGGATGGAACACCGTGCGTTTTTGTGTAGATGGAAGCAAAGACTGTACCCCAAGTGTCACAGTCCTCAATGTGTGGTGCGATTCCCATTGGGAGACATATAGTCAGAATTCTGTGTTTTTCTAATGGGGTGGTGTCAGGAAACACCGCCTCTATTTGGGTAATTTTCTGTGCCAACCAGAATGGTATCTGTTCCCGTTTAGCTGGAACTTTACCTAGGCAGGATTGGATGCTCTGTGGTGTAATTTTATTTGTGTTCCCCTGGTGAGGGGTCAGCTGTGGAAGTTTAATCGCTGGCTGAATTGTTGACGTCCGCATTACATACTGAACTAATTGTCTGTGAATTTTTAGTAGTTGTTTTAGCTGTATTAACAGCTCTGCTGCAGGCATTCTTTCGATGTCTGGATATGGTGTGTATCCGGCTAGGACCGGCCACGTTGCTCCTGGTCTTCCTAAAGGACCGAGCCTTGTAATGTGATTATTATGTTTTAGGGCGCCATCAAATAAGAGCAAATGCTCTTGGAATTTGAGTGGTACTTCCACTTCCTCGAAAGGAGTGTACTCATTAGGAGGTTCCTCTACTTTGTAATAGTGGAAGTACTTTGTTATAGTATTAGCTGCTGGAAAATGTATCCATGTATAGTATACCTCTGTCTGCCGATATTCGTGTGCCTCGATTACAAATATGACTGTGCCACCTCTAGGTGTCAGTCCATTTTCTATAAGTTTTAAGGTTATAGATCTCCTTTTGGCGACCGGAATGAGTATTATATCCGCGTCTGCTGCTTGCATGGTAGCATCAGCATCTGCTATTTCAGTAGCTAATCTAGTAACCTCTCGTTCTTCATCGCTGTCCATTTTGCTGACAGGATGGTATTATGTTTATTTGCAGATCAGGTTTCTTTATGGAAAACAGAGATTAGATGCACAATATTTTGGAACTGTTATCCTTCAACGTTGACTAGACCAAGAACCATACATAGGAGTTCCCTCCTGCGAGGTTTTGGAGGATATTATAACCTTTCACCCACTCCAGACGTCTTTGGAGTATTTGGGAAAAGGGGTCTGAGTGAGAAAGCACGACTGAGTTACTCTAAATGTCTTACGTTAGTTTTATCGCCCTTTCCAAACGCGTTGGGCGCCATGTAGTGAAGCTCCTATTTTCCCAATAGGCTCTGCGCATTGGAATAGTACCTACAGCAGTAAAGGCCTAGGCCAGACGTTAACTAGGTCTACTACTGTCGATACTAGACTTAATTTTTGGGTTTGCCAGCTAAGCTCAGAGTTCGCTAGAAACTTTCTCGAATGTTCAAGGAAGGAATTAACTCCCCTGATTAGACAAGAAGGGATTTAGTTTCTGACAACCATAGAACATGACAACTTTGCTCTCCCCTAATCAAGAGTCAATCTCAAGAGTCGTGTGAGCACAAGGCAATTATTTTACTCAGTCAGTACGTGCATTCTTAGTCTCATCAGAATGTAGAGAAAAGGAAGAGACGGGCGTGTTCAATAAAAGATGTTATTTATTGATCAGTCTCTTTTCTCGTACAAGAGAAATGGATCGATATTATTGCAATACTTATAGTTAAGTAAAGTGCATACGTTAAAAGCAATAGTACAAAATAATACTGTAAAAACATTGATATGGTTTCTGAGCCATATGATGTTTAAAATGATTAAAATATATTTACATACACATATACATTTGACTAAACGCACTCAACTGGTGTTTCTAAATACGCCTACCCCGTGTACCTGACCTAAGTCTAATGCGTGGGCGGGAATAGAAAGTTACAGTTTAAGTTAAGTTTGTTTTTGCCAAGTGAATAACTAAAGAATTCTCTAGGAGGGGTTATTCAGTTCTGTACCTGGAAGTTAGGATGAAATGAGGAATGGTATCTCTTTCTCTGCTCTCGATATTCCAGGCTGCCTGCGAGGGCTACCCGGAAGCGCCGGTGCTGGGTCTCTCGGCTTGAGATAGCAGCGCGTCTCTCAGCGCGTCAGGAAGGCGGGGCTGCTGCCTGCGGGGTCTGCTTCTGCTCTCGGCTTCGGCAAGTATGGCTGCTCCGTCTTGTCACCACGCGTGTGTTTGCATAGGGCAAGGTCGGCAATATTTATACCTTAAAGGTGCCGAGATTGACGTAAGGATGGACATAGGTACGTCAATAAAGATGTCATACGACTTGCTCGTTAGCACATTCTTTACTAAAGTTCTCTGTGAAATCAAAACAATGGCCGCACGGATTATCCAGGTTGTCATAGGTTTGATTTGTTATGAGAACGTCGTATGCCTTATCAGGGGCTGGAGGAATGTCGCTTGTCTAATTAGATCTCAAGCGTTATGACCTAATCAGATAACACGTTCCTGTGCCGTAGTGTGACTGCGTCAGATAACGGTATCTGCATCATGGGGGTTTTCTTGCCCCATGGGCTGACTGTTAGTTAACTTGATAGTTAGTTTAACCAGAATAGGGTCAGGAATAGGGGGACTGATTCAGAACCTATAGAAATACACGACAATATAGTTACTCATATCGCTACTGATCAACACATGCAGCAGTTTACAGAACAGCAGATATAATGATGCACAAATTAAGACAGTTTAGTCACTAACCCATGCACTCAGTGAGACACATTTAATCACTCACTCATACAGTCAGTCATGCACCTACTAAATCCTTCATCCAGACACTTATAAATCCACTCATTCTTCAATATGTAAGACATATTTTAACTTTACAGAAACATACAGTCACTGGATGTTGTCATCAGTGATGTCATCAGTGATGTCATTTGAGATGGCATCAGTGATGTCATCAGTGATGTCATTTGAGATGTCATCAGTGATGTCATCAGTGATGTCACTGACCTTGTCATGAATGATGTAATATGTGACATGATCAGCAGTGGATTGCGGGTGCGCGATATATAGTTAGTGCAACTAACTATATATGCGAATTTCAATGGTTTTGTGTGAGTAAAATAAGGTTTTGTAAATGCTAATTCCTAACTATATATGGTGTATAACCTATGCTTTTTTCAGTGAATATATATATATATATATATATACATACACCAGTAACATAAAATCTAATTAAAAAAACATTATATTATAAATTAAAACATTAAACTATTTAAAAGTCTTTAAACTTAAATTTTCAACTTCAGTGAGTGCAACAGAAGGTAAAGTGTTAGATAGCGGAGGGGTAAACATTTCTATTCCCACTCCAGTGACTGCAACAGTAGGGAAAGTGTTGGATAGCGGAGGGGAAAAAGTACTATTCCCACTCCAGGGAGTGCAACAATAGGGAAAGTGTTGGATAGTGGAGGGGTAAAAATTACTATTCCCACTCAATGAGTGCAACAGTAGGGAAAGTCTTTGATAGCGGAGGAATAAAAATGACTATTCCCACTCCAGTGAGTGCAACAGTAGGGAAAGTATTTGAAAGCGGAGGGGTAAAAATTACTATTTCCACTCCAGTGAATGCAACAGTAGGAAAAGTGTTGGATAGCAGAGGGGTGGTGTTAGACCTGGCATCTTTGGCGTGGTTTCCCATGACTTTTTGCCTCTACCTCCTGTATTTTTGACGCTATGCTGGATTTCGTTTTTGCTGGTTTAGATGCTTTGGGCACTTTGCCACTGCTGATCAGTGTCAAAGTGCAAGTGCTCCCTGAGTAAATGTTATTGTAATTGGTTATCCATGATTGGCATATTTGTATTACCAAGAAGTCCCTAGTAAAGTGCACTGAGTGTGCCAGGGCTGGTGATTCAAATGCTACTAGTGGGTCTGAAGCACTGATTGTGCCACCCACATGAGTAACCGTAAACTGATGTCTCAGGCCTGCCACCACAGTGCCTGTGTGCAATTGCTAACTGCCATGCTGCCCTGGCCAGTGTCCACACTGGCCAAGCCTAACCCTTCCCTTTCTGTACACATTGGACCCCCCTATAGAAGGCCCTAGATACCCCCCTGGGCAGGGTGCAGTGTATATGAAAGGTAGAGCATGGACTGGTGTGTGTGACATGCTCAGGTAGTGAATTACAGCTATTTTCGTTTTTCACTATTGATAGGGCTATCTTGCTATTATGCTATAATGGAGAATGCTTAGTATAATACTTACCTGCATATCTTCCTGTAGGAGCAAGATAGAAAATTAAAGTCTGGTATCCCTGAACTCAGAATTTAATAACACATCTTTTAGGAAGGATGGTTTTTAAATCATGTACTTGAGAACAACACTTTTAGAAAGTGGCTGTTCTCTTGTCTAACCTTTTTGTGTGCGTTGGCCTGTTTGTGAATTGACTGTCTGGTTTGTGAGTGACAGGGGCTGGGGAGCTCCCAGAAGGGTGGATGAGTCAGCCCTAGTCTGAATGACTGCATCTGCATCTTGATTGGTGGGAGGGGATAGCACCTGGGCCTGAATCGGGCTGTACCTGCCTTCCACAATGCTGGCTCCACCTCCTGCTGGGCGGCTGACAACCCTGCCCCTCTCTCTGAAAGGAAAGGAGAAGACAGAAAAACAAAGTGCTCAGGAACTGACCTGAACTGGTTCTGATCATGCCAAGGCCTCTCTGCCTCTAGAGAACAAAGGAAAGACTGGTATAAAAAGGACTACCCAGATTACAGAAAATTAGATCATCCTGGAATCAAGAAGGAACCTCTGCCAATAAGAAAGCTGGAAGACTGAAGAGGAAGGACTGTCCTGCTGTGTACTTGTGAGCTGATCTGCAGTTGCTTTGCTGCAAATGAGAGAGGAAGGACTTTGCTTTGTCCCCTTTCTTGAAGAGATTTCCAAGGGCATGAGAAGAGCTGGCTCCCTGTTAAGAAGTCTCAGGAACAAAAGGACTTCACCCCCAGCTTCCCCCTGAACTCTGCTGTATGAGTTCTGCCCTTCCTAGAGTGCTTGGTCCAGTTGGGGTGCCTCTGGAAGTTGTGCCTGCTGTTTGGGAAGCTGGACAAGGAGAAACTAAGAGAATCTGCAAATTTTCACAAATCGCTCGCTTGTGGAGCGCATCCCCGACAGTGCGAGGAAATTCCCGCCGCCGCGAAGATCGTCACAGCACCTTGTGCCGCTGCAAGAACCAACGGTTTGTTCACTTGCGGAACGCATCGCTCCGGTACGGGAAGATTACTGTCGCTGCAAACATCATCGCAGACCCTGTCGTCGCTGGGTGAGATCGCCGCATCGCTTGCTTGCGGACCGCATCACGTCGCTGGGAACACCGCCGCAGAGCCGTCGCATCGACGGGCCATGAGAGGAGAAGATCGACGCTGCGCTGCACATCGCTGCCGCACCTGAGATCATCGCCGTCCCGAAGATCGTCGCATCGTGCCTTTGCGAGACGCTTTCTACTGAACCTGCCCACCGGAATCCATACAAGGTATCACCTCCCTCTCCATACAGACCGGATTCATCGCAACACGCCAGCTGCTTCCAGCGCTGTCGCATCGCCTCCCCAGGGTCTCAGGAGTGACGCATCGCTTGTTTTTCAATGCTGCAGCTTCCATTTGGAACTTTTGTCGCATCTAAAGGTACTTTTGGCTAAACGTGACGCAACTGTGGATTATTTTGACGCAAACCCTAGAACTCTTTGAAAATGATATTCTTGAACTGTGTATGTTGGATTTTTGTCATTTTGGTCTTGTGTAGTTTTGATAAAGATACTTTATCTTTCTAAACTGGTGTGGAGTCCATTTGGGGTGGTTTTCACTGTGTTACAGTGAGTGTTGGTACAAATACTTTACACTTTGCCTTTGATAAGCCTGTCTGCTCGTGCCAAGCTACCAAGGGGGTGAGCCGGGGTTATCTAAAGAGTGTATCCCCCTTACCCTGACTAGAGGCAAGGGTTCCTATTTGGACATTGGTACCTACCTCTGCCAACTAGAGACACCCAGATCTAACAGGTGGAAAATACTATTCCCACTTCAATGAGTGCAACACTAGGGAAAGTGTTGGATAGCGGAGGGGTAAACCTTTATATTCACACTCCAGTTAGTTCAAAATTAAAAACAAACAAAATATCACCAACACAAAATATTTTTTGTTAAATGAAAAATATATAAAAATATCTAAAAAATCTAAAAAATAGAAACATAATATGAAGTTAAATAAATATGACAAATACCTAGAAATATTATATTAAATAAATGTAAAAATAATTTACAAATAACTATTTTTAATTAGAAATTATGTATAAACAAATACATTAAAAGTTACATAAATGTATTTTTTTTAATTTCCTACCCTATACCACCACACAATTCACAACACACATCTACATTTTTAAAATATGTACCTGCATAATTAACATAGTTAACTATCAATTAAAGCAATATTATTAATTACAAAACAAATTAAAACAGATAAAAATTAATTTACTTCCCAAACGAAACACCTGTAAAACCAAAATTCCAACACTCAAAAAATAAACAATTACCCTTATTAATTATCAATTGATTAAATAATATTATTGATCAACTAATTATTAATTAGTTAAACATAAATTACTTTCCACCCTTAACCCTTATAAGCCCCACAACCCACACCTAAAAATCATTACACAATTTCCATGATTAATAAAAAAATATCAATTAACAACTACTTAATAATTAATTAAAAATAAATTACTTCCCAACCTTTAACACTATAAACCCCACAACCCACATCTAAAATTAATTACCCAAATGCCGTATTTGAATGTTAATTAATTAATTAGCATTAATTAACAAATAAATATTAATCAATTAAAAATAAATTACTTCCCACCCTTTACCCTATAAACCCCACAACCCGCTCCTAAACAAATGACACAATTAACATAATTAATTACTAATTAATTAATTAATGATAATTAACTAAATAATAATTACTTAATAATAGATTACTTCCTACAATCAGCACTATAAAATCTAAATCAAATAAATAATACATTTTAAACAATCATTAATTTATGATAATTAAATTACTTCCCACCCTTTACCCCTATAAACCCCAATACCTGTTCCTAAAAAAACACGATTGCCATAATTATTTGCCAATTAATTAATTCATATTAATTAACTGGAGTTATACATTTTTAAAGATTAAATCAAAAAGTAACGCTTACAAGTCAATAGCGCTTAGTGGTTACTTATGGTTGCGCTGGACCAGGGCAAATCCAAAGTTCAGACCTACCATGTTGGAGGGCAGGCCAGCTACAGGATCCATGCAGGGCCCGCTGAAAAAGTAAGTTGGATGGAGCAAGCGTCGTCCTCAAAGACTCGATGTGTCGGTTCTGATTAATGTAATCAGGTCGATGTGTCGTCGTCGAGCTTTGTAGTCAGGTCCCACATCCTTGTCGAACCCCTTACGATGCAGGATCTGCGTCGTCATCAAACCTCATCGTCGTCGGGTGCTCAGGAATGTCCTCAGATCGGCACTGTGTCTGCATTAAAGGGCACTGTGTGATTCTGATTGCCGCAAAGTCATTACTCCGCCAATTCTGATGGTTCTGGGCAGCAGAAATCACCATTCAGGGGCCCAGGTCTGGATTGGCACCACTTAGCAGGGCCGGACTCATAGTTGCTTCTGTTGTAGAGTTGCAAGAAGTCTTTGATAGACCTGAGACTTCAGTACACGGGGCAAGCCTGTGGAGTCACTCTGAGTTCAAGTGAGTGGGGTCCAATCCTTGTCCTCAGCAGGGCAGAGAATCAGCAGGCAGCATAGAAGCTCAGCAAAGCAGAATGCAGTTCCTTCAGTGCAGCAGTCAGGCAAAGTGGCAATCCTTTCGTCACAGCTGTCTCTACTCTAGGCAGAGTTCTTCACAGGTCCAGCAGTGTACTGTCTTGGTAGGGTCAGAGCCCCAGTACAGATACCCAGTTGTGCCTTTGAATTGGGGGGTGACTTCAAAGCAGGCCCCTGAAGTGCACATGTCCCCTTTCATCCCAGCACTGTCTGCCAGGCTATCTGTGAGGCATAATCAGCCCTTTGTGTGAGATTCAGGACACTGCTCATTCAGGATAAGTGTCAGCTACCCCTCCTTCTTTCTGCCCAGGAAGAACTATCAGAATGAAGATGACTGCAGGTGAGTTCTCTGTCACACCCACTTTTCCTGTGTCTGTGGCTGTCTAGAGGGAATGTGCAAAGTGTAGCTGTCACCCACCCCAGACATGTATTGGAGATAAGCTGCAGGCACACAGAGCTAAGTCAAGAGGAATGAGATGCCCCCTTTCTAAAAGTGGCATTTCTAAAATAGTAATGTTAAATTCAACTTTACCAATAAAGAGGATTTATCATTACCATTCCAAAGATATGAAACATGATGTAGCTACTCCTTTCTAATCATGAATTGCTGCTTAAATGTGTTTTAAGGTTTCCCAATGCTAGCCTATGAGAGGAGTAGGACTCACAGTAGTGAAAAACAAATGTAGCTTTGTGTCGCTACAAGGACATGTAAAACCTAGCATTACATGCCCTAATGCTTATTTGCACAGCACCCTGTCACCACAGCTACCCCGGGCCTACCTTAGGGGTGACATATGTGCAATAAAAGGGAAGTTTAATGCTTGGCAAGTTGTTTTAAATACCAAGTCAGAGTTGCGATAAACTGCAAATACAGGCCTTGCAATAGCAAGCCTGAGAGCGGTTGCAAATGCTACTTGTATGGGTGGCACAACCAGTGCTGCAGGCCCACTGCTAGCATTCAGAATACAGACCCTGTGTATATAGTATGCCACTTTACAAGGGACTTATAAGTAAACTAAATATGCCAATCATGTATACATCAATGTCACCACGTTTATGGGAGAAGCACATGCACTTTAGCACTGGTCATCAGTGGAAAAGTGCTCAGAGTCCTAAGGCCGACAAAAAGATACAGCGAAAAGTAGAGATAAGCAAGCAGACAAAAAGTTTGTGCGAAGACCAACCTAAGGATGACAGGTCTAACAAATGGATTCACAAGCCTTGTGACAGAACTATCACAACACCTTCTCACTGTTCACCAAAACTATATTTTCAAAAATATACCTCAGTGAGTTAAACACTTGCTGTTAACTTCAAGTTGTGAACGGCAAGCCACAAATTTGAATTCACAGGGCAATTTCAGCCTGTCATCCTTCCAAACCATTATACTGAGTAACAGCAGCACCTGTTATTGATAGTGCTTCTGTCAGGAAGACTGAAGTAGTTGTGCTATATATTGACATCAATCCTTTATTAAATTGCACCAACAGACTCCATTTCAACCTAAAAAGCAGAGCCTGAGACATTTTCATAAAATTTAATCGTGTGGAAATATTCTATTGAAGGCCGTAATCTGATCGCTGAAAAGGACGAGTCACAAAACATTACTCCTTAACTAGGTGTGAGATGACCCTGTAAATTCAGGCTACTCAAATAAAAATGTTTATGAATGGTGCTTACAGTATCTGTGCAGCAGACACATTAACCCGACAAGCTATACTACAGGGAGTTGGTAACACGAACACTTTAGTTGATTGCGGATAAGTCCTAGGCACAACTAGGCCGATAACTTACACCCGCCCTCCCCCATGACAGGCTAATATTGAGGCTCGGCGGCCCTCCTGTGACAGGTTTATGCCCCCGCCGGTTCCATCTCTCGCAGACGGCCTGCGCCGGCCTCACTCCCGCCCTCGCGATGTTTAGGAAACTGCTTCGAATCTTCTCCCAATAATATCGCACACATTTTCCCATTAGGGCAAACAGAGTGGCTTCTTTCCCTCCTGCTTCCTTTGAAATATGAACTCATTAATGGGTTTCATAATGGCTATCCGTCAGAGATATTACCTCAGCCGCAGACTTTTCTCATTCGCCTGACAGCTTGCATGGGCTTGCCTTTCAAATCCCTACTGCTTTCTTCACATCATCAATTAATGCCGAGCGACTTTTTTATTCTTTTTTTTTTTTTTTGCTCAGACTCCCCTTTGGGCTCTGATCTCTGCTCCAGCAATACATTAGATCACAGTTTCAATCTGTTTCGCTGCAGTCGGAGTCGGAGTGACAGACAGATCGCACTGTTAAGAGGTTTAATGGTTTATACAGCAATGCATAACTCTCTCTAGCAACTCCTTGCAGGCTGTCGGGGTCAAGGGAGAAGAGAGGCAAATAAAACCCCCCCTCAACTTTAAGGCTCTTATGGAACCAAGCAAACAAAGCAAGTCATCACGACCCTACCCAGAAGACCTTGCTTGTCTCTTCCATCCAAGCATCTATCCATTCCTCCTTTCATGTTTCCATATACCCGCTGATATCCACTATTTTACCTTTACATTATATCATCTATTCAATCTTTCATTCATCACTCAATCTGCCACCCTTATGTCTGTTCATCCATCCGTCTGCCGATCCATATCCATACCTATCCGTCCATCTTCAAACCTATCCTTCACACCTATCCATCCATCCTTCCATCATCTCACTCAGTCATCCATCCTTTCACTTATCCACCCCCTTTCATCCATCCATTCATTCGTCCATCCTTTCCCTCAGCTATCCTTCTTTTCACATCATCCACCCACCCTTTCAATTCATCCAGCCATCCATGCTCCATTTCACTCATACATATATCCTTCCTTCCACCCTTTCACTCAGCCATCCACTCATTCATCCATTTACCCTTTCACGCATCCATAATTTCACTCACTTATCCATACACCTTTTCACTCATTTGTCCATCCATTCACCCTTTCACTCCTCCATTCGTCCATCCTTTCATCCAGTCATCCATCTACCCTTCATTTCACTCATCCACGCATTCTTTCACTCATCCTTCCTTGCATCCATCCATCCATCCTTTCAGCCTCTCATCAATCCGTCCTTTCTCTCATCATTGTGATCTTCGTTATCTCACTGGCTACTCTGCCAATTTCGTTGATCGTAGAAGTTAATTGGCTTGAACATAGGAGCTAATCATATTGGTTCTAACCTGAATGTGTGGCTCCAATCAAACTGGCGACAGGAAAGCCAACCAGAGACCCTGCAATGCCATGTTATCTTCCTATCTGACTGGCCACCCTGCAAACTGACTATAATAATGGAATCAATACCAATGTAGAAGTTCTTCCTTTAATGTAAATCGAAGAGCTCAACAGCATGCATCCAGCTTCAACAGGTAGATTAATACAACTGTCTTATTACAAAAGATGCAATACCCAGTGACACAAACACATTCGAAGGAATGACATCTAGAACACTCTATGATACATCATAGGGAATGTTAATGAACTATATTCTAAGAATGCAAACACAACACATCCCCTTTTCTTCGGACATAAAAAAAAGAAAAAAATTAAATGCCAAACTCTACCATCACTGACTCTCACAGCATTTAGTAGAATTTCAATTACCTGGAAAGGCTCCGAAAACTGGGAATCACCTTTCTGAACCTTATTAGGTTTTTTGACACTGACCTAATCTCCTATATTAATACTAACTTCTTTAGTGCTATGTCTTGAATCGTAATAACCTTTGCTTTTTTCATGTACCTGTTCCATACGTGTTACCAACTCATCCCTAGACCATGGTTGAATCTCATTAGAAAACAACCATGTGGGGATGGATTTGGAACGTGGATTCCTACCCTTTATAAGTACAAAGGGAGAGAATCCTGTAGATTCATTAACAGTAATGCGGTAATTCCACACTGTTTTCCCTAGTTGAGTGGGCCAATCAAGATTACTATTTAATGATAACTGAATGGTATTTTTTAAAACTCTATTAAACCTTTCCACTAAACCATTACCACTTGGAATGTAAAGTGATGTGGTTTTATGTGTAATTCCTGGTTTGTTAAAATATGTGTTGGCTTTTAATGATAAAAATTGAACACCATTATCCGTAAGTATACACGAAGGAATACCTTCTGCAATACAGGTTTCATCTAAGAATGGAAAAACAGAATCAGTGTCAGCCTTTTTAACAATTTTAACAACTAGCCATTTTGGAAATAGATCCATGAGAACAACTGAAAAGCAAAGAGACCCATCAGGCTCATGTATAGGTTCCATAATATCTGCTGCAACACATTCCCAAGAATTCTCAGGAAAAAATCCTTTAGCCATAGGAGGACGAAATGTTTGTAGGGTCTTATCCGAAAATGAACATGAAATACAATTTCTCGCACATTTCTCAATTTGGGAGTCACAATCTGGCCACCAAAGCAACCTTTTAACTAAGGCCTTAGTTCTAACAATTCCAGGATGTCCTTCATGACAGAGTTCAATAATTCCATCCTGCAATTTCTCAGGAGGAATTATCCTTTCACCCCTCAAAAGTGTATTGTGTGAAATAGATAACACAGATTTAATTTCCCAAAATGGTCTAAAGCTGGTACTCAATAAGTCCTTTTTTATGGGACAACCATTAGTAGCATACGAAATAGCAGCTTGTAAGGTATTATCTTTTAAATATTCATTGACCCATTCTTCCCTACTAAAGGCAGATAGTCCTTCATCATGTACAAATGCAATTTGTAATTCATTCCATTCATTACTTTCACACTGTTCCAACATTACTGGCATCCTAAAGAAATTGATAAGCAGCAAGCCGGGCACCATGTCCCAGGAAGAAAAGGATCCCGGGCAGAGCCCTCACCCATATCATATCAGCTTTTCAATCATGCAGTGATGTTAGTGCAATGACAACAGTTTGCACTATTTCTTCGTGCCCTTTTATCACTCGGAACTCTCCAAATCTCTTGTTCCTCGTACATTGCGGCATTTGGCTGGCATGGAGATTTGAGGTAAAAGTAGAGCAAAATGGCGGATATATTCCAATTACAAGGGTGAAAGGTACCCCCCCCCAGGGGTCAACCGATACCTTCCCTGGTTGATCATACTCCAAGCTCAACAACTGAAGTAGGACAAAGGCATAAAGATAAAAAAAGGCTACAGCCAACAGCCCGAATCAATGGAAAAAGAAATAGGACTTTACTGATTAGGAGGCCTTGTACAAATGAGGCGGCCATTTTGGAAGAGCTCCACCACAAGGACATTACGCGTTCCTTATGTCAGCCAAACCTACTAACCATCTAAAACAGGTCAGATTGTCCATGTAACGCCTTTAACCTACGCCTCTCCTACTGACCCTCCCTTCCTTTACTCTATCTCTCAGTCCACCACTACTATATCTCACTATCTCTTTGACCTGCTGATCCTTTTTGCTTACTAGATTTTGACTCACACATTGGCTGTTAATTCTCATTTTACCTACAGACCTTATACTCCATTTCGCTTTATTCTATTATTCCACAGTTATACCCCCACACCCAGATTAGCACCCAACCTCTTATTTAGTCGACACCACCCATCATTTCCACCCTTCCCCCATTTGCATTTGTAGTGTAGTTCCTATCATCCCAATAGGCTCTGCGCATTGGAATAATACCTACAGCAGTAAAGGCCTAGGCCAGACGTTAACTAGGTCTACTACTATCGATACTAGACTTAAAGTTTTGGGTTTGCCAGCTTAGCTCAGAGTTCACTAGAAACTTTCTCGAATGTTCAAGGAGGACTTAACTTCCCTGATTAGACAAGAAGGGATTTAGTTTCTGACAACCATAGAACATGACAACTTTGCTCTCCCCTAATCAAGAGTAAATCTCGAGAGTCGTGTGAACAAAAGGCAATTTATTTTACTCAGTCAGTACGTGCATTCTTAGTCTCATCAGAATGTAGAGAAAAGGAAGAGACGGGCGTGTTCAATAAAAAGGTGTTATTTATTGATCAGTCTCTTTTCTCATACAAGAGAAATGGATCGATATTATTGCAATACTTATAGTTAAGTAAAGTGCATACATTAAAAGCAATAGTATAAAATAATACTGTAAAAACATTGATATGGTTTCTGAGCCATAAGATGTTTTAAAATGAATAAAATATATTACATACACATATACATTTGACTAAACGTGCTCAACTGGTGTTTCTAGATACGCCTACCCTGTGTACCTGACCTAAGCCTAATACGTGGGCGGGAATAGAAAGTTACAGTTTAAGTTAAGTTTGTTTTTGCCAAGTGAATAACTAAAGAATTCTCTGTGAGGGGTTATTCAGTTCTGTACCTGGAAGTTAGGATGAATGAGGAATGGTATCTCTCTCTCTGGTCTCGATATTCCAGGCTGCCTGCGAGGGCTACCCGGAAACGCCGGTGCTGGAATTCTCGGCAGGAGAAAGCAGCTTCTCTCAGCGCGTCAGGAAGGCGGGGCTGCTGCCAGCGGGGTCTGCTCTGCTCTTGGCTTCGGCAAGTATGGCTGCTCCGTCTCGTCACCACGCGTGTGTTTGCATAGGGCAAGATCGGTAATATTTATACCTTCAAGGTGCCGAGATTGACGTAAGGATGGACTTAGATACGTCAATAAGGATGTCATACGACTTGCTCGTTAGCACATTCTTTTACTGAAGTTCTCGGTGAAATCAAAACAATGGCCGCAGGGTGTTGCCCAGGTTGTCATAGGTTTGATTTGTTATGAGAACTCCGTATGCCTTATCAGGGGCTGGAGGAATATCGCTTGTCTAATTAGATCGCAAGCGTTATGACCTAATCAGATAACACGTTCCTGTGCCGTAGTGTGACTGCGTCAGATAACGGTATCTGCATCATGGGGGTTTTCTGCCTCATGGGCTGACTGCTAGTTAACTTGTTGGTTTGTTTAACTAGAATAGGGTCAGGAATAGGGGGATCGATTCAGAACCTATAGGAATACATGACACCCACTCCACGCTAACTATGGACATATTTACTAATCTAGGCATAGTATAACATAGTACAACATACTATAGAGTAGTGTGTATACCTTACCACCCCAAAATACATAAATGTATTTTGAAATTCTTCAAATATACGGAAAATTTGCAGACATATATATTGTATGCACTCAAGCTGTATAATAATGCTAAGGTAATCACGCATTTGTATACATTATTGCTTATTTGGTATATGAGAATTACACATGAAATGGTTTCTTAAATACAGAAAAAAGTTTCGAGACCATTCCATCACAGAATAAAATATTTGTGAACATACCAGCGGGCAGCTAAAGTCTATAAAGTATCTAAAAATAGAAATCTTAGTTCTTTAGGAATAGTTTCTTACTTTAAGCAGAAGATAAGTGTCCCGAAAAACCGAAAAAATGAATTGGGGCTTCTGAAAGAGTTGCTGTCCGTGAACTGGAGTGAAAAATAGTTCATGTGACTTTATTATTTAAATTTGAAGGCCGAATTCAGGGAACGCCGTGTGCGAGCTTGCTCAAAAGTCTCTATTTCTGTTCGGGTGAGAACATCATATCATTTAGGCTTTCGAAAAAACTGTCAACAGCTTCCTGGGAAAGTTCCACTAACTCGGAAATAGGTGTAATCATGCATTCTTGTGCATGATTGTCTCCATTGACATTCTGATTCGCATTGCTGACAGAAGGTCGTACCTGTTCGATGCTGCTTTCATCTTGAACTTCACTACCCATCAATCGCAGTGGTGAAGCTTCCACGAATGCCGTCATCAGGATTGGTAGCCTTTGAGGGCAGCACAAAGCATGAACCTTGATCGGGCTCAACAATGTTTCTGCATCCATCGGCGCATCCGATTGTAGCGTCAGACATGTGTCTAACACGCATTCTTCTCCGCATAGCAGACACCTTAATACAGGTAAAACACATCTTTGCCACATTGGTCGAAATGATAGAAACCAAGTCATGTTCAGGTCTCTAAGCCGGGAGAGTCCCAGGATTTTTGATATCCGGTCCCGGTATCCAATGGCTAGGATTGTTTCTTCTCTTGTCGCCAGAGTTTTGTCTGTGACATGGGTTGCCATAACGAAAAATAAGGACTAAGAATAGGATTCCTGCAATTATTACCAGGATCAGGGGAAGTCCGCCAAAAATCGAATGGACGAAATCTGGAAAAATACCCAGTATGGCTTTGAATGGTGTTAATGCCATTGAAAATACTGTCTTAAATACCTTTGAGACCCCATTGGTATCAGAAATATTTAAGATTTCATTCAGGATTTCCGCGAAATGTACGGGGGAATTAGTTGATAATAATGTATGTATCTCTGCAGTCGTCCTTGCGACTTGTAGATCATACGTCTCTTTTGATGACGAGAGCCTGGTAGGCGTCTGAAGAAGCACTGTTTTCATTCTGCTTAAAGTATCTATTCGAATAGAAGTAATTTTCAAATCGGGCCATGCCCTTGCCTCCCTGTCTGGGAAGGAGCTGGGGAACAACGAGCGTCCACAGCACTTGACCTTCGCAGTAGTAGTTACTAGATAAGGAGTCCCGGGCATAAGACTACAACATCTGCGGTCTACAATTAGAATGTAACTCCCATTATAGAGTCTTTGAAAGAATGGTTCTATTTCTGTTGCAGGTGCGCCTTGCTGGTGACATGAAAGGTTGTATGAATTCCCTTCACAGGCTCCATGCAAACTAATTCCGTTACACAGAAGTGTGCCACTTAGTGACATCGCACAATTGTTGCCACTAAGAAACACTTTCTGTCCTTTATTACTGACACATGCATGTGAATAGGGCAGGTTCCATGTTGTTTTAAGGTACCCCTTTCCCAATTTCTCGTACATGCCAGCCTGTATATATTTTTGGCAGTATTGAAACCTGAAGGTTGAGATTGGAATATTTATTATCCCATGTATTATCCATTCACTGACAGGTCGTTCTGACATTGTCACTGGTAATCTTTCGAGTTTTTCAATGCTCAAGATTGTATAATCAGCCCCCTTTTGTGCCATACTGATTTGTCTATCAGTAAGGTTAAAGATTTGGAATAATGACGTTGTGTTGATTAGACGCCAAGGCACATAGCCTGAACGCAGATTTTGTAACGTCCAGCCAAGCTGTACAATAGAACGCAATTGTGACTGACCGTGTTGTAATAACAGTAAGTCTTGCGATAATATATCGATTGCTGAAGACACAATGCTGTCCAAAGAAAAAATTCTGGAGGACAGAGTCATTAACCCATTGTCCACTACAGAAAGTGATTTTTCCAAATTAATACGGTCAATTTCCCGTATTCTCTCTGCTGTTTCAATTTGAGTAACCTTCCAGGCCTCATTGTATGCTGCATATACAGAGGCTGCTATGAAACGCTTTTGACGCTGTTTGCGTGGTCCCATAGTGAAATCACGCAAGTCAGCACCATCAGTAAGTAAAGTTAGGTGTTGCTTAATTTCTGCCAGTGTGGAAGTTTGTAGCCATTGAAGGCATAATTTGCCCACACTGTAGGTGGTTATTATCCCTGGGTGATGTCTTTGAGGATATCTAGGGTCTGGCCTGGTCATTTTGAACCCCTGCGTTTTGTTCAGGAATCTGTCTTGACAGTTATTAGTATCTGTGGGCCAGATCAACCACTGTTTCCAATCAGGATGTGTTCTGTTTTGGTTTAATATATGGTTTACGTCTATCTCTTCATCTGTGTCAGAGTTATTGCTAAACATTGTTGGCTTTGGAATAGACGGTTTATTTAAATCTTTGATTTTGGCTAAGCCAAGACAGGTGGTCTGTTGAACAGTGTAATTTAAAAATATCATTTGTTCTGGGATCATGCAGGCTCTAAACAAAGCTTCTATACCCTGTACTTGCCAATCTTTTGTACCCCAAACACTTTTCAATTCAACATTTTTGTCCCAATAATCAAATCCAAAGGTATTCATTTTTTCAAAGAATGAGTCTGAATATAACAATTTTGTGTTGGTTATCATGGTCTTGGTCCCTGTCTTATTTGATAATTTAAAATAAAATGCTTCAGCATTACTTGTGTTAAAACCTGAAAAGTATGAGTATTTGTCGTAAACGGTTCTTGAGCTCCCTTTTGGAGGTGTTGCACAATGTTCCCATTGATTATAGTTTAAAACATTTCTAGGTTGTGCAGATCTATGTAAAAAATGGTTACCATAGTGGTTATAACAGTACATACTATCATAATTTGAAGAACCCTGCAAATAATCATGTTTGGTAAATTTAGCAGACATTACTAAATCAGACATCATATTATTAATGCTTTCGAAGTCCCAATCATCAGCAAATGAGTTTGGTTTTACAAAGTCACTCAAAGAGATCTTAATTTGGTGTGGATATTTCAGGATCTCGACCGGACCATAAATTTCATAGTCAGTGTTGTCCCAGGCTACCCCACCAGGTATCGGATTGGCTGTGAAGTTGGCTGAAGAAAGTTCTCTTTTCTCGACGTGTGAAGATGTGTGTGGTTTGAGGATCAAGTTGATTTTCTGACTTGCTGTGTCCATTTTTTCATATTTTCCCTCAATAAAGCGTCCCAATGTTAGTATCATGATGAGCCAAAGTATGAGGATAAATGCACCAAAACCCACCCAAAATTCAATCCATGGAGAAATCAGATATGTTTCTTTCAGTTGTTTCAAAAGTTCTTTAGCTTTATCTTTAAAGGTTTTTGATGATGGCTGTGTCTTTGATTCACTGAAGCCTTCAGAGGAATCATCGAAGTTTATGAAGTATCCAGATGATGTTCTGTCAATTGTTCCAATTGCTTCAGGATTACTGTTTCTTGCATTTTCACTTGGTACTTCATTATAGATTGGTGTGTCTCTGCTAAATGTTTTTATTTGGGTTTTCAGAGGTCTGAGTTCTATTGCATTGTTGCATAGTCCTTGTTGTTCTTCTGTAGGCGTTTCGAATGTGATGAGCCTCTTCGTTAGGACCTCTGTACTGGTAGCAAACCTTGGTGTTCTGCTACTTATTGGGAGTCCACTTGGCCTACTGTTTGTTATCGGCCACATGTTGTGGTTTTACCAGGTCGATGGATACAACTCGGTTCTCCTTTTTACCAGCAAGTGGCGGTAGTACAACTGATCTTGTCCCGTTGACAGACAAGACAGGAACTGCTTTTCTGTAAGAAGGCCCAAATTCCTTCTTTACCGCGATCTTCTCCCTGACTAGATCCCCGACTTTAGGAATCCAGACAGGTCTTGCTGGGACAGGTGGTGGTTCTTCAGTGGTTGTTGGCTGTTGTTTCAACTTTATGTTGCTCAGGTCTTTTCTTGTTTTGTTTAAGTCCTGCAAAATAGCCAAACGGTCTTTGATATCAAAGCTTTTTTCTTTCACCACTGAAGTCTGACTGTCAAGGTCAGAGATAATCATCCTAGTTCCGAATAATAATTCGTACGGACTGAATCCCTTCAGAGAATTTCTTGGCAAGTTATTGAGACTACGTTGGACACTTATTAGATGTTTGACCCACCCAGCTCCCGTACCTAATATCTTTTCCGTTATAGATTGCTTTATGCCTTGGTTTTTTCTTTACACCATCCCGTACCCTCAGGAAGGAAGTGAGAAGATTCCCGCTGGGCTATGCTCATTTGGCCATGTTTCCCCTCAGGCTGGAGGGCTAGAGTGAAAACAATGGTCAAACATAGCATGCTCTTAGCGTATATGCCATTTAGACTCGCAAATCTTTGTATAACAGTCCGGACGTCAGCCGAGTGCTGGTGATCTACATTATAAGTGGAACTAGCCTGTATAAGTTAATCGCAACCCTTCCGTTTTTACTCCTGATTTTTCCTGGAGTAAACCGACGAGGTATTAAACTGTTTCTTTCCCCACTGCGATCTCTGTTGCAGTTTGGGCAGTTTTTTACAAACATGGTGTGACGCAGGCTCATGCCTGGCCACCAGTACCGCGATTGTAATTCTTCCAGAGAATCTTTTAGTTTGAGGTGTCTGAGACCCTCGCCCATATGTGCGTCTGCGATTAACAAGCTTCTCCTGTCCATGTTTGGAATCACTCTATCCCCCACTTCAGGGATTCGAGCAAAAGGGACGGAGTTTGCATCGATTATGTATGTATAATTGAGTGGATAGTTGATCGGTAACGCTGAGCAGTCGCCTTTTGATGACGTTTTTACTGCCAGCACTGTTTCACCGTCAATGTATTTTAATGTACGCTTTTTTCGATCTACGGGAGCCGTTTTAGTTGCTGCCGCTGTGGCTGTTTCAGCCAATGAATTCCCTGCAACGTGAACGCCATCACGCTGATGACTCAGTGAGTGTGTCACGTGAGTCTTTGGTAGTTCTTTTTGTAAAAGAGCTATTTGTTCCCAGAGCAGTTTCTGCTTTATTGGTGCATCTGTGTCATCTTTGTAACCGTTTTGAATCCATGTCTGCAAATCCTTGTTATATGATTTGACGCAGTAATATGAATCTGACACTATAAGTGTCGGGAATTCGCGATCCGCATTATCTAGCGCCATTTTCAATGCTATTATTTCTGTTTGTTGTTCAGAATTAGTTTCTATTGAGTGTGTTTTTGTTAATAGAGGTTT
The DNA here is from genome assembly GCF_964261635.1 of Lissotriton helveticus. Classification (NCBI taxonomy): domain Eukaryota; kingdom Metazoa; phylum Chordata; class Amphibia; order Caudata; family Salamandridae; genus Lissotriton; species Lissotriton helveticus. Next base: position 183,727,523 of record NC_136059.1, read on the forward strand.
TAGTTTACCTCCGCGCCACACTTCTTTTGTAATCCCACATGTGGGGTTGTATGCTTGTTCTCCCCAAACGGGAGGTTGAGCATGTCCGTCTGTATAAATTACACAGGCGTAATGTCGTAAAGGTAGAATGTCGATTGGCAGAGGATATGTTTCTTCATATTCTAGATTTTTTTCAACTCTTCTAGTTCTTAGAAAATTGTCAACCAGGCTATACTTGATAATTCATATCCTACGTACAAGACTGTTAGATGGGCAATTCTGGATTTTTAAAAATTGAATTTGTAACCCTCTGCTGCGAACCCAAGTATTATGGTGTTCACTCTCTTCAAGTGAGTCTCCAAGTCATCATCTGTTAAGTAAATGTCATCGACATAAGATAATGCTTCATCATCATATAGTTGTAGTAATTCTGTTACTCTCGCTGAGAATACCCCCGGGCTGTTCTTGTACCCCTGGGCTAACCGACAGAATTGTTTTTGAGTGCCATTTATTGAGAATGCAGTTAAATATCTGCTCTCTGGTGCTATGTTTTGACAAAAGAATCCATTAGAGATGTCTAATGTTGTTTTGTATTTTTTGCGCACTATGTTATTCATTAGTGCAGCACTGTGTGAGTTTTGCACTGCAAAAGTTTTGCAACATGTGTTAAGGTGTCGGTAATCCAAAACTAGACAATATGAATTGTCTGGTTTGGAGACCGGAAACAAAGGGTTGTTCATTTGTGAGGTGCAAGTTTCAATCACCCCCTGGTATTCTAGCTGATCTAGTATTTCATTTACCTGTTTTTTAGCTTCTTGCTTAATTGGGTACTGCCTTTGTGCAGTTGGTTGTGATTTTAACTGGATTTTGTGAGGAGGAGAGTCCTCATCCCATCCTACATGATTTTTATATAAGGCAGGAGCTAAAGCCACTGCCCATTTTCTGGCAAGTGTGTATTTTTTATGAATCGGGATATGATTCGAGAAGGCAGGCATAATTACTTCTTCGCCATGAGGGCACTCCCTTACAAACTCTGGTGGCCAGTCTTTTTCAGCTAGAAGGATGTCATAGCCCTTGGAGAGATTATCCCAAAAAAGTCCCCTTATTTTCCTAGTCTTATCTCCCTCTATACGTAATGTTATTTCGTATATTTTGTGAGGTTTGCTAACTCTGGTGTCAGCAGTTTCCACTTGAAGATATTCATTCGTGTCCACTGTCTCCAGATGATTCATAAGGACTTTGCGAGCTATGCTCACTTCTGCTGCGCTGTCTAGCATTGTCTGAGCCCACTCTCCGTTTTTCAGTTGTGTCCTCAGTATTCTCGGCATTGTTAACTACCTTGATACTGGCTACCTTCTTTTTTGGAAATTGTAATTTCTTTTTTAGTTGAGCAGGTTCCTTGTCTTTGGACTTGGTGTGCTCTTCTCTTTGTTCTGATCGTCCTCTTCTTTCCGATTTCTGCGAGGAAGTCTGAAAAGATTGAGAGGGACGTGTATCAATGTCTTGATATCTATCAGGTTTTTTAATATTATCCCTATTTCTAAGGTTATATCTTTTCCCAGAGGGGTCACTCTGAGGTGACCTGTGTCTTTGGTTCGGAGATTTCTCTCTTCGCCTAGGAGACCTTCCTCTGGACTGGAATTTCTTTTCTTTAGGATTGGATTGTTTGTTTCCATCCCAGTTCTTTTTTGGTGAATTGTTATTAAAAAATATTTTTTCTGGACTTTCAGTCAGTTGTGGTTTTACTGGTATTCCACCTAAACTATCTCTACCTAGTTCCTCATAGGATTTTTCTATGATTCTGGCAATTTCAGCTGGTTGGTCTGCTATATCTGTCTCTTTTAACCTCTGGCGGATCGCCACGTTTGCTGCTTCTCCCTTTATGTTGGCTAATAATATAGCCGAGACCTGCTTGAAGTCTTTTAGTAATTTCATACCAAGAGTTAAAGCGGGTTCAGGTCCATATTCATCTTGAATTTGTTTTAGCACATCTGGTATTACCGAAATGGATGGAACACCGTGCGTTTTTGTGTAGATGGAAGCAAAGACTGTACCCCAAGTGTCACAGTCCTCAATGTGTGGTGCGATTCCCATTGGAAGGCAGATAGTCAGAATCCTGTGCTTTTCTAGCGGGGTGGTGTCAGGAAACACCGCCTCTATTTGGGTGATTTTCTGCGCTAGCCAGAATGGTATTTGTTCCCGTTTAGCCGGTACTTTACCTAGGCAGGATTGGATGTTCTGTGGTGTAATTTTATTTGTGTTCCCCTGGTGAGGGGTCAGCTGTGGAAGTTTAGTCGCTGGCTGAATTGTTGATGTCCGCATCACATACTGAACTAATTGTCTATGAATTTTTATTAATTGTTTTAGCTGTGTTAACAGCTCTGCTGCAGACATCCCATTGATGTCTGGATGTGGTGTGTATCCGGCTAGGACCGGCCACGTTGCTCCTGGTCTACCTAAAGGACCGAGCCTGGTGATGTGATTGTTATGTTTTAGGGCGCCATCAAAAAAGAGCAAATGCTCTTGAAATTTGAGTGGTACTTCCACCTCCTCGAAAGGAGTGTACTCATTAGGAGGTTCCTCTATTTTGTAATAGTGGAAGTACTTTGTTACAGCATTTGCTGCTGGAAAATGTATCCATGAATAGTATACCTCTGTCTGCCGATATTCGTGTGCCTCAATTACAAATATGACTGTGCCACCTCTAGGTGTCAGTCCATTTTCTATAAGTTTCAGGGTTATAGATCTCCTTTTGATGACCGGGATGAGTATTATATCCCCGTCCGCATCTAGTGCTGCAGCATCAGCCGCTGCGAGTTCAGCTGCTAATCTAACTGCCTCTCTTTCTTCTTCATTGTCTGACATTTTACTGTCCTGAAGGTTATTTCTTTTGTTTGCAGATCAGGTTTCTTATGGAAACAAAGATTTAGATGCACAATATTTTGGAACAGTGTATCCTTCAACGTTGACTATACCAAGAACCATACATAGGAGTTCCCTCCTGCGAGGCCTGGCGGATATAACCTTTCACCCACTCCAGACGTCTTTGGAGTATTTGGGAAAAGGGGTCTGAGTGAGAAAGCACGACTGAGTTACTCTAAATGTCTTACGTTAGTTTTATCGCCCTTTCCAAACGCGTTGGGCGCCATGTAGTGTAGTTCCTATCATCCCAATAGGCTCTGCGCATTGGAATAATACCTACAGCAGTAAAGGCCTAGGCCAGACGTTAACTAGGTCTACTACTGTCGATATTAGACTTAAAGTTTTGGGTTTGCCAGCTTAGCTCAGAGTTCACTAGAAACTTTCTCGAATGTTCAAGGAGGACTTAACTTCCCTGATTAGACAAGAAGGGATTTAGTTTCTGACAACCATAGAACATGACAACTTTGCTCTCCCCTAATCAAGAGTAAATCTCGAGAGTCGTGTGAACAAAAGGCAATTTATTTTACTCAGTCAGTACGTGCATTCTTAGTCTCATCAGAATGTAGAGAAAAGGAAGAGACGGGCGTGTTCAATAAAAAGGTGTTATTTATTGATCAGTCTCTTTTCTCATACAAGAGAAATGGATCGATATTATTGCAATACTTATAGTTAAGTAAAGTGCATACATTAAAAGCAATAGTATAAAATAATACTGTAAAAACATTGATATGGTTTCTGAGCCATAAGATGTTTTAAAATGAATAAAATATATTACATACACATATACATTTGACTAAACGTGCTCAACTGGTGTTTCTAGATACGCCTACCCCGTGTACCTGACCTAAGCCTAATACGTGGGCGGGAATAGAAAGTTACAGTTTAAGTTAAGTTTGTTTTTGCCAAGTGAATAACTAAAGAATTCTCTGTGAGGGGTTATTCAGTTCTGTACCTGGAAGTTAGGATGAATGAGGAATGGTATCTCTCTCTCTGGTCTCGATATTCCAGGCTGCCTGCGAGGGCTACCCGGAAACGCCGGTGCTGGAATTCTCGGCAGGAGAAAGCAGCTTCTCTCAGCGCGTCAGGAAGGCGGGGCTGCTGCCAGCGGGGTCTGCTCTGCTCTTGGCTTCGGCAAGTATGGCTGCTCCGTCTCGTCACCACGCGTGTGTTTGCATAGGGCAAGATCGGTAATATTTATGCCTTTAAGGTGCCGAGATTGACGTAAGGATGGACTTAGATACGTCAATAAGGATGTCATACGACTTGCTCGTTAGCACATTCTTTTACTGAAGTTCTCGGTGAAATCAAAACAATGGCCGCAGGGTGTTGCCCAGGTTGTCATAGGTTTGATTTGTTATGAGAACTCCGTATGCCTTATCAGGGGCTGGAGGAATATCGCTTGTCTAATTAGATCGCAAGCGTTATGACCTAATCAGATAACACGTTCCTGTGCCGTAGTGTGACTGCGTCAGATAACGGTATCTGCATCATGGGGGTTTTCTGCCTCATGGGCTGACTGCTAGTTAACTTGTTGGTTTGTTTAACTAGAATAGGGTCAGGAATAGGGGGATCGATTCAGAACCTATAGGAATACATGACACATTACCCCCTTCACCTAGTCCATCCTCACACAATATAACACGGACAGCTAACAGGAACCCGCACACACTACTCCACCGACTTCTCAGTGCTTATGATGGAGCTCACTGGCACACACACCTACACCATCACCTACCCCTCCAAACTCCCCAAGAACGCAGCCAAATGCTTCAAACATAATCTTATAAAACTTCATCCTGAAACTCCCATAGCAGATCCCTATTTCTCCATACATAATGGACACACAACCAATGATATTATTTTCCACACGAAACGAAGAGCGCAATGGAGAAATAATTTTTCTAACTCTATTTACACTATCCGCCACCAGAAAAATTCCCCATGGTCTAGTTATCTCCATCGCCCCCTCCCAATTTTTCAAAGGATCGGCAACTGTCACCATCTATAATAAAGGTACCATTCTCATGCAAACCACTGATCGCAATCTAAGCCTCTTAGACAACATCTTCCCACTCATCAAAGAGCAAGTGTCTAACCCCCAAACGATCACTCATGCAACCCACTCTGCTAACACCCCACACCTTATCCCTACCGACAACAATGCTACTCCTTCCCGATCTCTACCAGCTGGTGATCTATCTGATACTCCCCTAACTCCCGCCTACACCAACACACGTCAATCCACCACACTGAACCCCCAACCCTTCTCAACTGAAGCTACTCATACGCCTATACCCAACCATCCATTCCCACAACCCCCACACCATCATCCACAACTCTATCTGCTCCAACAGATATGTCACCCTCCCCCACAGCACCCCTAACACACACACTCACACCTGCAACACCCTCACCACCCCTGCATACAGTGGCCCCAAACCGCACTCCAGGCCGGCCCCCAGAGCCTACATCTACACCCTTAACACAGACCCATCCCTCACTCGTCACCACTCCCACAGCTCTACCAACATGCACACTCCCACTTTCTGCACCCCTCCTATCCTCACTCTCACATACAACAAATTACACACCAGGCCAGACTCAGCTGCATGCATCCATATCCACACTCACAACACAGCTACTTACCACTCGCCCGCCTGCACAAAACGATAGACTGGACGAGATCATAGTCTCATTGAATCAAATCAAAGAAGAACTCCAAGCACTCAAGGATCGGTTCTCGAAACAACCTTGGGAATTAGAGCAACAAGACACCCCAAAACTAGTTGGCCCAGAATCCAACCTACAACGAACATGAATCCCTACCATCCCAATTGGCCCTCAGTCCCTTCCTACAACAACTCATGTCGGCCAATTAGAAGCACCAATCCGCTCTCAGAGAGTGATTTACTCGCCTTGCTGAATTCATATGCCGCTGCCCCCATGAAGCCTACCACACCTGCATCATCGCTGATTCCTACTATCACCTCCAACCCCCATAGATCCAGTAAATCAAACTCTAGAGGCGTCACAAACAACAACCTTAGAAGAATTCCTATCACTCAGGAACCTTCCGCAACCATCAGTATGCCTAAACTCAAATGTATACTCCTAAACTGTAGATCGGCTGTCAGACATGCAGCGGACATAGCTGACCTCATCCTCACACATGAGCCAGACCTGATAATGCTAACCGAAACCTGGCTAAAAGAATCCTCCACACCAATCATTGACATTTTAGTCCCACCTAATTACAATATCATCAGACTAGATAGAGACAGATCTGATAAGTCCGGAGGATGTATAGCCTGCATATATCATATGAGTATCTCAGTAAATAGAGCCATTTCCAAGCCGACTCCTCCCCCACCTGCAACGGTACAAATTATGTGCATATCTCGGTCGCGCAGCGGGCGAGCGCAGCAGGCACGCCGTTTGCGCGCCGAAGGCGCCCCTAAGGCAAGCCCGTCTGCACCCGTCCGCGACCAGAACGCGGCCGGGGCCGGACACGCTGACGGTGAGAGCGCTCAAATAGATAGAATTGTCTGGTCGAGGGATAACCTATGGTCTCTCAATACTTTGGCGGAAACCTGTGCACACAGCATCGATCTTGGGTCCTCCACTCTCCCTTATACCTGTAGGACATGTGGGCTACAACTAGGCATACCGGCCAGTACAAAGGCTGGAGGATCTACTAAATCCAAGCCACCAATCAGTAAAAACCTTAGCGCGGGACTTGTGAACTGTAGATCCCTTGCAAAGCATGCAGATGATATATGGCTGCTGTTGGAATGTCACCAATGGGACATATTGTTTCTAACAGAAACCTGGCTTAGCGATGATAACATGACTGCCATTGCACTGGCTATCCCCTCTGGATATAAAATTTGTTTCTCCAATCGACTAGGTGATAAAAGAGGGGGGGGAGTGGCAGTTATATTTAAAGAACAGCTCACACTCACCTCCTCCGCCCCCATATACACCCAGGGTCTAGAGGGACTACACTTCTGCTTCCAGGTGGGATCTCAGCTATCCCTAGCAGGACTAGTTATCTACAGGCCTCCGGGGGGGAAAGAATCCAACCTCACTACTCTGATGGATATGATCATACAAAGCTCCCTCCTTCACCCTCTGTTTCTTGTTGTCGGAGACTTCAACGTTCACATGGACAGGGCAGATTGTCCTTCAGCAGATTTACTGAGATCTACATTGATCTCAGCTAACCTCAGACTCGTTAATAAGGCCCCCACACACAGAGCGGGCCACACGCTTGACCTAATAATAACCAACATTCCAAACGTGTCGGCAAATATACCGCTACCTCTAATTTGGTCAGATCATTTTCTGATACCATTCCTAATCAAAATAACAGTTGATAAACCGGCGCCAAGCAAGTGCTCTTTTATGAAAAGACAATGGAGCAAACTAGTCCCCGATATCATGGGTCCAGTTCTTGCCCAGAACCCTCCGACCCTCACCTCCAATGTGGAGACGGATGCCCGACTACTCAATGACTGGATTGGCAATATGGTAACATATATTGCCCCGGCGACGGCCGCTACATCTAAACGAGACTCTCCATCTGCTCCCTGGTTCTCTCAGGAGCTTAGACTACAAAAATCAGATTGCAAAAAACTGGAGCGCTTATGGAGGAAAAACTACAAACCTCTACAGAAGACTTACTATAAGGAAGCATCCAAAAAATTGCATACAGCTATTAGAAAAGCAAAAAAACAGTTCTATGCGAACTCTATTCAGCAAGCTGAACACCCAAGAAGGGAAACTTTCAAAATAGTACAGTCTTTCTTTAAACCTATGAGTGTTGAGAGGGATGTCCTCCGATCAGTCTCATTCTGTAATAGCATCTCTGACTTCTTTGACTCTAAAATAAAGAAAGTCTATGAGTCCTTTGGCCCAGAGAAGATCACAGAAAAAAACGATCTAGCTGGCACTACATCGGACCACGCTATCTTGACACAATTTGCTCCGATAGACCTGAGTACAGTTAAGCTAGAACTCAGCCGATGCAAATCGGGCTCGCCGGACGACCCATGCCCTCCCAAACTTTGGAGTCGCATAGCCGACTTCGTGGCCCCCACTATTCAGCATATATGGAATTCATCCATCTCTTCGGGGACATTCCCGAATATCTGGAAACATGCTACTCTACTCCCCTTAAAGAAAAAACCAAATGGGGACCCCAAGGAGCTCAACAATCTTCGCCCGATCTCCCTCCTGGCAGCACCAGGCAAAATGCTTGAGAAAGTTATCCAGCGCCAATTGAATCAATTTATTGAGCAAAACAAAATATTACACGAGACACAATCAGGCTTTAGACCCAGCTTTAGCACTGAAACAGCACTAATTGAGATGGCCGAGTCAGTGAGGTGGTCGATGGATTCGGGAGACTCAGCTATATTGGTGCTCCTGGATCTGTCGGCCGCCTTTGATACGGTCGACCACAATATTCTGCTGCTGCGACTGGCGAAGCTAGGCATCCAGAGCCAGGCTTTGGAGTGGATACAATCATACCTGACTCAAAGGACTCAGAAGGTGGCATTAAAGAATGTCTCCTCTTCTCCAAAAACCCTCAGCTGTGGTGTCACCCAGGGTTCGGCCTTGAGCCCACTCCTATTTAATGTTTACCTTGCTCCACTCTTCACGCTAATTGCCAACTGGGGGATCAAGGCAATTTCATACGCCGATGACACCCAGCTGGTGTTCCCATATTCAGAGGTGTCAGAGACATCCTTTCTGAGTCTGAAGGGGTGCCTACAAGACGTGGCCTGCTGGATGAACACCAATAAACTAAAACTCAATGCCAGCAAGACAGAGGTGATCTTTTTCGGAAAAAGCCCCCCTCCACCATCTGAACTATGGTGGCCGGCAGAGATGGGACACGCCCCCTCGCCCAGCCACTCAGCAAGAAATCTTGGAGTCCGGTGGGACGACAAGCTGTCATTTACTTCACACATCCAGCAAGTGGCAGGTTGCTGCATGAGCAAATTGAGAAATCTCCGCAAGATTCTCTGATTTTTACCAACTAGCTGCCGAAAAACTGTAATCCATGCCACAGTTACTTCAAGGCTGGATTACGCCAATGGCTTGTATCTGGGCTTACCAAAGTATCTTATACGACAACTCCAAATGGTCCAAAATGCGGCTGCGAGACTTTTAATGAGGATTCCTTACAAACACTCTATCTCTCCGCATCTCCTTTCCCTTCACTGGTTACCAGTGGCAAGCAGAATAAAATTTAAAGCACTCACCCTGGCTTTTAGATCTCTGTTCGGCAACTGCCCAAATTACCTGAAAGCTAGACTACCAAGATGCACCCAAGCCCGGTCCCTTAGATCCAACAACAGTGTACGCATTACAGCCCCTAGAGCAAAAAGAGCCAGGTTAGGTGGACGCACCTTCTCGGCCAATGTGGCGGCACTATGGAACTCGCTACCCCCTGCTCTCCAACAGGCTCCATCTGAAGCATGTTTCAAGCGATTACTGAAAACCTGGCTGTTTGCCAAACCACGCTAGGCACCACGTTAGACTCCAGCTCTCTACCTAAACGGGCACAACACTGTTGCTATAGCGCCGGGACACCTCCTCGTAAGGTAGCTGTTCGCGCTTTATAAAACTCTGTATTATTATTATTATTTCCCCTTCTTTCCAGTCATGTGAATACATGTACCTCAACATCACTAGCAAGGGCAAACCTGTCTGTTCTCTGCACATCATCTATCACCCACCAGGTGAAAACCTCACCTTCATTGAACATTTCATGGACATGGTATCTGCAAACACGGGGCGACAAAATACCCAAATATCCTTGGAGACGTCAATCTCCATTGGGACGATCCTAATGATACAGCAGTAAACAGTCTCAGTAATTTCCTATTGACCTTGATTTAACGCAATTCTGCAACATCCCAACACACGACAAAGGTTCTATTCTGGATTTAGTGATCTCTAAAATTAACTCCATTCAGCTAGAGTCGATCCAACCATACGACTGGTCAGACCATCATATCATCACTTTCACCATTAAGAAACAGGTGAAATTGAACTCAGTGCAATCCACAAGACCAAAAGTGTGGAAAAGAGACCTGAGAAAACTCAACCCCAACACCCTGCCTTCCTCCTGCTCCAACCTTCTGCTACCTTCCGTAGGATCGTCCAAAATACACGACCTCACCAACCACTACCTCTCTACCATGACATCGATATTAGAAGAGGTGGCACCTCTTCAACTAAAAAGAGTCTCTCTGAAAGACTCAAAACCCTGGCACAACGGTATACTCAACGAGGACAGACGTTCACTCAGAACATCGGAGCGGCCTGGAGATCAATACCGTCCGCCAACCACCTCAAGATCCTCAGGACAAAAAGAAACGCATATTTCCGAAAGATCAAGCGCACAAAAGCCGACTTTTTTAGCCTTCAACGTGATCAGGCAAGAAATCGTCCCCAAAAACTCTTTGAACTGATCAAAACTCAATCTAAGGAGGCTCCTCATCGTCCACAAGAGTTAGAATGCCAGCAGCCAAACTGTGAAGAATTCTCCACCTTCTTCACCTTGAAATCTGACAACATCAAGAAAGACCTCCTAATGGATCTATCCTTATATGCAAGACCCAATACACAAACCCCTCCTGTTCCCCAAACTGCGCCATGCCAACTCCTATCTAAGTCCAACCCAAAAAACAATGCAGCCTAGTCATCACTTACCCCTACTCTGAAGATGCCATAGACAAAATACTCAGGGCATTGAAGCCAGCTAACCACCTCTCTGACCTGCGTCCGGCAAGCGCAGTTAAAGACCTCACTCCACTGCTTTTACCTCTCTGGTCCAAGATCATAAACAGTTCACTTTAACAAGGATGCATTCCAGAGACCCTCAAAGTAGGCCAGGTTTCACCCATTCTAAAGAAGCCCACAACAGACCCCACGGACCTTAGCAACTATTGTCCTATCTCCAATATCCCTACCTTAGCCAAGCTGCTGGAAAAATGTGTGCACCTACAGCTAACGAAACATATTGATCACTTTAATCTTCTCAACACCAATCAGGCTTCCGTGCAGGCCACAGCACAGAATCAGCCATGACACACATCATTGACGACGCGCTGCAAATACTCGACCAAAATAAATCCTGTCTACTCATCCTACTGGACCTCTCCTCGGCCTTTGATACGGTCAAACATGAGAACCTGTTAGACCTCCTGAAACACAGAATGGGTTTGTCTGGGACAGTGCTTAGTTGGTTCACTTCATTTCTCCAAAATCGGACACAACAATTCAAAGTCAATAACACAGACTCAATCCATCCACCACCTTTTTTAAAAAGGAAGTTAAAGCCATCCTCATGGCCAAGTTCACATGATTCTACAGAATCTACTGAAATCCTGTGACGAAGCGTACATGCGCCCCACCCACAAGACACTTTCTTTCATTTGAAGTTACCCCTAATTATGCTGTATTATTATATGCCTTGTACATATGCTTGTGATCTGCTCTCTTTTTCGGTTTAAGTAACATTTACTGTATGTACAGCGCTCTGAAATGCACTAGATCTTGTTCGCGCTTTATAAAACTTTCAAAATAAAAAATCCTAGACAAAAAATCTGCAATTACATTGTTTTGCCTGGTACATAAATTATTTTGTATATAACATTTTGCATCCTCATAGAAAGCCTTGCCACTCTGACGCAGAAATAACTCCCTTCGTCGTCAAAATTTTCACCAAGGGCTTGTGATCACAACGCAAAGTACACAATTTCCCCCATATAAAGGATTTAAAGTGTTCTAATGCCCATGCACAAGCTAAGGCCTCTCTCTCTATTATCGGATACTTCTCCTCACATGGAGACAAAGACCTTGATGTGTAAGCAATAACCTTTTCTTGACCGTTTTCACCAATTTGTGATAAAACTGCCCCAAGGCCCTATTGCTGGCGTCAGTAGTAATCACACTATCACGTGAAGGGTCAAAACTGTGAAGAGCAGTAGTTTTTGCAATTGCTTCTTTGATAGTTTTAAAATCCATATTACATGCCTGTGACCACACAAAGGTACCATTTTTTTAAGGAGTTGGCTAATTTTGTAAGTTTTAGTTGCAAAATTGGGCACATACTTTGAACAAATATCATCTTTACAGGTAGGTATATGAGCCACAGAAATAGCTGAAACTAATGAGGGTTTAGGTCTAGCACCTTGTTCATCAATGATGGGACCAAGATACGTTACACTTCTCTGTGCAAATTTGCATTTTGAATGCTCAACAGCAAGACTTTTACTTTCTAAAATACGCCTTTTTAAGTGTCATTAAATGTTCTTTTTCATCACTTCCAAAAACGAGGATGTCATCTTGAAAAAATCTGACACCTTTTTCTTTTTCAAAAAGTTGAAACATCAAACGTTGGAAAACGGCAGCCGCCGAAGCTAAGCCGAATGGCATGCGTTTATATTGAAAGCACCCAAAAGGAGTGCCAAAAAATGTAAACTTCATTGATTCAGGAGAGAAAGAGATCTGGTGATACTCAGACGACAAGTCTATGGTGGAAAACCACTTAGCATTATTCAAAGTTGACACCATTTAGTTAATTTTAGGTAGTGGAAATGTATCCACAACTATGTTATTATTCAGGTACCTTATATCAACACACAGCCGGAATTTCCTATTACTCCGTCTTGCTACGACAATCGGAGAAACCCAATCTGACGCTTCAATAGGCTCAATCATGTTGTTTGAGACTAGTTTGTCTAATTCCTTGCTTACTTCGTCTCTTACTAAAATAGGAATGTTCCTGCACTTATGTACTTTAGGACAAGCATCTTGCTTGATGATGATTTTATGTGCAAAACCTTCCAAATTGCCCAGAACTTTACTGATAACATTCGGAAACTCTTCTAAAATATCTTGCTAATAGCACAACTGTCGTCAACAACCAATACCTGTTCGCGGCTATTGGGGTCCAATATGATATGCAGCTGTTTTTGATCAAACCAAACAAGAAGTGGTGGTCCCTTTTTTGCAATATATAATTTGCCCCTGCATACTCTTTCCTTAAATTTAAATATGAACCAACGGTAACCAAGAAGATCTATAGTTTCTCCACCATAACCTTCAGGGTGAATATCTGGGTCTAATAGTTTTTCACCTACCTTGTGTACAATAGAAGATTTCCAAAGTCATTCATTGATAATAGTATAGGGTGAGCATAACTTTTTATCTCAACCCCTCCAATATCCATCCAAACAAATTGGCTTGTTTATAAAAGCATCATCTCGAATATTCAACACCAGTTTCTCATACAAATTCATTACTAAACTATTCTCATCACTCATTTCATAAGTATCATCATGTTGGTTATTCTCCTCCACACTGTGTACACATTTGACATTATTCTTCATTCTTTTAGAAGCTTTAGCAAAATGGCCCTTTAGACCACAATTGGTGCATTTAAATTTCAAGGCCGGACAACCTTTATAATCCGCTAGATGTTCTAAGCTATTACATCTATAACATTTTGGTTTAGAACTTGTAGATGGTAGATATCTGGTGTAATTGGGTTCGGCACCAGAATTATCTTCAGGGTTAGTTGCATATTTTTTTCTTTCACTAACATTCACCTTACTTACAATGTCCGTAGTCGTATTATCTTGTTTAAGAATATTAGCACACTTGCCAGAAATCTCTGCATTCCGCACAATAGCTAGAATGTCATCTAAAGGGGAATCCCCATTAATCCATAACCTATCTTGTATGGTTGAATTATAAGCGTGCATAACAATTTGATCTCTTATTAAATCTTCTTGTAATACACCAAATTTGCAATCTAGAACTAATTTCTTAAGATCAGCGAGATAATGGTCAATGCGTTCATCTTTCTGTTGTTTCCTGGAAAATAATTTACACCTCGTCACACCAATACAAACCTTGGGGGCAAAATACGTATCAAGATGAAGCAAAGCCAAAGCATATACATTTAAATCACCTGGAAAACAAGGTTTAGTCATACTCTCATACACCTTTAACCCAACAGGACCTAAAGTATGTAACAATAATCTTTTCTTTTGAGCATGTGACATTTTCCCTTCTTTGTCCACTGCATCAATATAATTGCAAAAGTAAGGTTTCCATTCCAACCATTTCAGTGGAGGTTCAGTTCCTGAGATCCAAAATGCTTGCGGAGGGTTGATATTGTAATTAGGCTGGGTCATGGTGTGTGAAAAATAATGTCTGGTAGTATTAAAAACAATAAATTAGCAAAAAAATTAATAGTCACCAAGTTTAGTGAGAAAGGGGTCCAACTGTTCCTCAAGTCTCAAAAATATAATGAATGAAACAGCGGGATGTGAATAAGCAATAGTTCCAAAAGAACTAAGGTACTTGTATAATTCTCAACTAGCTCCAATTGGTACTTGTATAATTCTCAACTAGTTCCAATAGTAGAATCAGAATTGAGGAGAAAAAAAAATAATAAAATTTACATACGCTAGATGCTGCGAGTAAACAATACGGAATCCATTTCCTGGTCAAAATCTTGTGAACTTGAAATTAATAACAAAACTGCCGATGAGGTATTGCTGTTGAATGACGTTGTACGATGCGCAATGAATTTACATGGAACATAATGGCCGTGGCATGCGTAGCGTGCGTAAAGTGCATAACGTGCTTGACTACGTACACAATAGCAGCCGTAGAACACCACAATCACCATTAATCTGTAACTCGCAGCCGTCGTTACCATGGAGCTGTAATGTTCCTCATAGCCGTTATTACATCGCTTGAGCAGCAATAAGTTAAGAGCGTGAGGTAATTAAGAAAGCCTCAATCAAAACTAAATAAAATTGTCACAAGGTAGCAAGGTTGCCCACAAGTGACTCCGACGTCGATTCCGCAAGGGGTGAATTCCTTGGAATTGGCACCACAGTAAAATGTTCACCAGTTACCAAATTCAAACAGCAACATCTTTCCAAAAGCGATAGTTACTCACACGAATAATGATCCCACGCCACTTAAGGAATCGTCGAGATATCTCCTCGGTACTTCCTTCAGGATGTGTCTTCATAAGAATGAATATGAATCAAATACGTTTTTTTTGTTTTTTTTTAATAAGTGCTTCAATTTGCTCGCTTAGGTATCCTGCTCTTCGAAAATCCCGTCGCCAGTGTAATAAAGGAATCAATACCAATGTAGAAGTTCTTCCTTTAATGTAAATCGAAGAGCTCAACAGCATGCATCCAGCTTCAACAAGTAGATTAATACAACTGTCTAATTACAAAATATGCAATACCTAGTAACACAAACACATTCTAAGGAATGACATCTACAACACTCTATGATACATCATAGGGAATGTTAATGAACTATATTCTAAGAATGCAAACGCAACACTGACTTCAACTTCGGGACCAATCAGATTAGTTGTAAGGTGTCCAATCAGCTTCCCCAATGTATTCATTTATTTATGCATTTTTATATAGTGCGACCTTTACCCAAAGGTGTCGGAGTGCTTTACAATAGAACCAGTTACATTACATAAGGACTTCAGAGTACATGAGTTACATAAAAGATATGAAATAGATAAACTCTAAGATCACAAAGAATGGTAGTAGGTACATATGTCTACAACGGATACTATTGGTTAGAGTTACATATATAGAGAAGTCGCAAATCCACTCAAGATTACGTTTAAAGAAAAGTTGAAGTGATTATGGTTGGACAAAGATATATTACATATTTATAGAGCATGATCTTCTTGCCATTGCTGGGGTTCTTGCGGTGCTCGCTCAGCCCATGAAGAGTATGATCTCCTCGCCATTGCTGTTATGTTATGTTCATATGATTTTTAAAGCGTGCGAATACCCTGAGGTGTCTTGGTGCTGAACCGGACCGTGAACCCTGAGGGAAATGGGGGGAGGGAGATGTATTAGTTTAAATATAGCCAAGATTTTAATTCTTTTCTAAAGGTGATGAGGGAGTTGGCATCTCTCATGTGTACGGAGAGTGCATTCCATAGTTTGGCCGCATAGTAGCCAATACTTCGACCTCCCCAGCTCGAGGTCCGAATCCTTGGTACCAACATTAATCTGGCATTGGTAGACCCTAACTGTCTGCCTAGGTGGTACCAGGAGAAGAGGTTTTTCAAATGTGCAGGTCCTACATTATTGAATGCTTTGTAAGCTAGGCAAAATTCCACACGTGGACAGATCGGACGGCTCCCGGCTGTCTGACGCACACGCCCACCGCGGCGTCGGACTGCCGGGGCCGTCCAATGAATGCAAGGGGTTAAACTTGATATGTTGCTCCACTGGCAACCAATGAAGTTTCTGGATGTCCTCTTTAATTGATTTATACTTAGGTACGTTCAGTAAAAGGAAGAGGTGTGGCGCCGCGGCTAGGGCGACTGACTCTGGAATCTGGGGATCACGGTTCGATCCCCGGCACCGGCAGCAGATTAGCCCAGCACCATGTGACTCTGGGCAATAGCTTGCTTAATCTTCCCGACGGCCCCCAGCGTCTAGAGACCCTTATGGGTGATTGTGCGCTTTACAAATGTGGATTATAAAAGCCTGGCTGCAGTACTCTGCACCATTTGAAGTTTTATCTAATGTTGTTTCTGTAACCTAAGGTAGAGGCCGTTAAAATAGTCTAACTTTGATAGCATTAAAGTTGTTACCACTGTTCTCTTGAGATCTGGGGGAATATAAGGCATTACCTTCTTAAGTTTCTTTATCAAGTAGAATGAGGCTGAAACTGTGGCATTGGTTTGTTGGGAGTAGGTGAGCTTGCTGTCAGTCAGCACCCCAAGGTTTTTGGCCTTCTCTACTGGGTTCGGGAGTTGTCCAATTTCAGCCGGCCACCATAATCCATCCTATCCCACTGCTGGGTTTCTTGCGGTGCTCGCTCAGCTCGTGAAGAGTATGATCTCCTCGCCATTGCTGGGATTCTTGCGGTGCTCATTCAGCTAGGCCTAATTACCAATGGCCTTCCGAGAACCAGCTTTATGGTCCATGGCGGATGCAAGGTGGTTGTCAATATGGTGTGGGGGTATTTTGGGCAATGCATTCATGAGAGCTCAATCCTTGTGATTTTGTTCTATTTTGTTCATTGAGGAATTCTGCACATTTTGTCGGTCACTGCACAACAGAACCTTTTTGTTCACCCCAAGTCATGAGCACATAGTCATGGGTGAAGGAAAGTTGATGTTGGCCGTTGTGGCACCTTTTCTATAGTGAATGTATGTACTTGTGTGGGGCAGATCTGTGAAATAAATTGCCTTAATTTGTTTTTCCGAGAGGTGGGATGAGTACACAGACGATCAGATAAGATGCTTTTTGTATTTTTCTAAAGATCTGGTATTTTGACATCGGTAAAGATATAAACATTTTGTTCCATAGTCTACATCAAAAGACATCAAAACATTTACTGGCTTTTAAAGTGCAACATGTTTATGGATGTACAAAAATAATTTTGTGGAAAGAGCACAGAGACTAGTCAGTGGATGCTCGGTTGTGATGTGTGAGCCTCTCATTGGTGAATTTCTGGATAAATAAAAGGTCTTGTGATGTTGGACATTGACAGGGACAGGGCAATGATTTCCAGTTGTGGAGATAGGTCAAAGAGTATCCTTCCACCAACCATCATTTCTGCACAGCACTGGACCTGGTGTAGATGGGCCCTTTACTATTACATGGTATTATAGAACGACGAAGGAAAGTAATTCAACATGTTCTAACGGCAAATAAAAAGAGAATAATGTCTCACCTAAAACAAGACTGAACTGATGGTAATCCTAGGATGTACTGTCAAGAGAAGTTGAAATGAGGGTAAAGTGAGGAGTAGGAGAAGAAAAAGAAGGAGAATAGAGAGAAGGAAAAGGAAAAAGAGAAATATGCAACAATAAAAACTTCTTGAAACAATGTATAAACTTATTAAAGATAAAAAGGTTATGAAGACAACATGGTAAATGAGCCTAACAATAAATTACGGGCAATGTACTGTAACTTAGTAATTACTTAGGCTGTATCGCTTGCAAGTGAAGACAAAATTGGGTAAGTGGTACCCAAAGTTCATCGCGTTTGGCCAGTAAAGAGGTAAAGTGTCAACTATAACAATCCAATCAATGGTTATGACATACTAAGTTCTACCACTGTTGAAAAGTAATATTGTCTGTAGATTTCGAATTGGAGGTAATTACCCAAAAAACAATTGTGTTTAATAGGCCTATTAATTTGCGAGTCATTTTATTATGAGAGCATAGATTACTCAAACCACTCAGGAATAAAGCAACTATTGATACCGGGGTGAGAACGCTAGTGGTATCCCCTATTCTTGTCAAGAGATGCACCTGAAATTAAGATAGCTTAGGACATAGGAAATACATATGAATGTAGGTACCAGGATTGGTATTGCAACACCAGCAGGTATCTTATTTGAGCAATTTAAGTTTGAAAAGATTTACTGGGGTGTTAGAAAGCCTATTTTAAAAGTAGTATAGGTTGGCTGGACGTGCAGCAGTGTGAATCTTCTCCCGTATTTTCTCCTAAAAGGGTATAGGCCAACTAGATTGTAAATCCAATTCCCAAAAGAGTTCAAGTTTGGATTTAGGTCTGCCTGTGGGGAGAATTCTCAATATTTTATAAATTAAAGCTACATTGGATTGGTAGGGGATGGGGACTGTGGGCCATGTCCCTGAATGGAAGATGTTGGGGAGGAGACTAGTGTGGCAGCATGCAAAGGTTCCCAAAGCTGATATTGTTTCAGACACTTAGGTGAGAGATTAAAGGAAGAGGAGAGTGTTTCAAATAGAATGATTGCATTGCTATGGTGTAGTAATTGGGAGACTATAAATAAGTCCTTGTTTGCCCAATATCACCAAAACAGTGACTTTCCATTTCTCAAGAGGCATTTGTTATACAAATTGCTCATATAAAAAGGTGTGAGGTACGAGATTAAGCTTGGAAATTGAACAGGTTTGGGACATAACTGAGGTCATCCAGTATTTAGGGGGATGAGAAATATGAAGGATTTGTGTTTCAGAGAAAGGACAAATCATGGTGAGCTTCAATTGGTAACTTAATTGGACGGAGAAGCACTCCTTTTTAAACTATATATATTATATTTTTTAATGTTTACATTTTAATTTTCAGACTTCTAAAGTATTCCTTAGTTTTAACAATGCGTGCTGCAGTGGTAGCACGTTTGTCTGAACCGTGCCTATTCTAAAACTTCCTACCTCGAGTCATTCAGACCCGACCACTGTGCCCTGTTGCAGTGGTTAGTTCCAACCAATTTTCATGCGATTAACTTCAACAATTTCCGAAACTTACACAAATATATCTTTACTGCTCAACATGAAATTGAATTCAACGCCTAATAAGCTTCAACATCAGCTTTATACTTGATTACATAGAACTTCACAAGCACATATTATATACACAATATCCTTTTAACATTTCACATTGATACAAAAAATGTAGATAACATCAATCAAAAAGTATTTTCCAACTTTCCAACGTATGCCCAATGCATTTCGGGCCATAAGTGGGCCCTTCTTCAGGGGACTTGGATCTACAAAATACATAAACCTCATTTAGAACAACATTCTGATATTCTTAACAATTCAAAATCAAAGCTTAATCTGAAGGCATCACATCAATGCAAGCGAGTGTGTTTTTAACACTCTTCAGTTTCAATATTTACAATTTTGACACCTTAAAACAAAAACGTAAAAATAAACAAAAAACGATGTGCAAAAAAAAACCTTCACCACAAAGTGATGAGCATGCTAAATGTATCTATCTACTCACAAGCCAAACGATCCTTAGTATCCGTCATATTCGCAAAGAACAGGGGAAAACAAACTCAGTAACGATGCCTGAACACTCCTTTAGTATTTAAACTATGTTAAAACATCTTGTGAGCTATGTGATTAAAAAATTACAACTCTTATCACAAAGAACCTATAAGCAGTAACAGCCAGAAGGACCCCTTTCCAGCATCAGTAGACATGGATATGAGAAGAGGGCTTATTTATAGTTTGGCATACAGGATGCTGCTTCAAAAACATAACATATACCCCATCCACCGTATTACAAACGCATTATAGCCTGTGGCATTTGTAATTCGGCAGACAGGATATCAGTCGCTTTTTGATGGAGTATCCCATCTGCCACTAAATTAGGCCCTATGTTTGGACGTTTTTCAAATTAAGGGGGCCCACTTACACAGTATTTTACGCCATAAATGAACATGTATTTATGAGTGAAAATACTTTACTTATACTTGCAAAGAATTCACAAAGGCATTTCTAGCAGGCTTAAGTGCATTATCTGCTAAGGGTTTATTCTCCATGAGTGCAGAGAAATCACCAGTAGTATATCCAATACAAGAGATGAGAAGAGGGTATTACAAGAAGGATTTTACCTTAAAAATTTGGGAATGCCCACCAAAAAATTTACATTTGTGGGCATTTTCAAATTCTGACCCAACCCCTTTATATCCTGGAAATGGTCAGAGATTTACTCCAGCCAAGGACTAGAGTAATTTTCATTACATAGCAGACAGGGGAAGGGTTCAAGCCAGTGCTTAATTCGTATAAGAATAAGGGACTAATATTTTTTCAGAAGCCCACTGCTTCTGAATGCCTGGGTTGTTTCTGTAGTGATCGATGTATATTTGCAGTGCATCAGTTATTTTGCATTATGTACATGGCCTCAGCTGATAATATTAAAAGAGGCCACACTTTTTATTGTCTACGCTCTGGAAAAATCAAACTCCAGTCAGACCTGCTAGAACTTGAGCCTTTGACATGCAGACTATATCCAACTTTCTGCGCTATCCCTCATTTCAGAGGAAACGCTTTATACCCGCATTCCAGTGCAGTAGTAAGTGGACCATAACCCTAGGAAAATGGTCCTCCCAGTCCCATTTAGGTAGTAAAATCTTGCCATAATTTGGATGCTGAGGGCCCCAAAGAATCCTGGACCTCAGTGCCACTGTACATGCTGCACCATTCTGTGCGATGCCCCTGAATCATTTGTATGTGAATGCATTCTTTGGCAATATCCTGCCTCATCATTAGTGTTAGATTTTGGGGTCTCTAGTTGGCACAGGTAGGTACTAGTGATAAATAGGGACCCTGGCCTCTAGTCAGGGTAAGGGGGATACACTCTTTAGATAACCCCTGCTCACCCCCTTGGTAGCTTGGCACGAGCAGACAGGATTATCAAAGGCAATGTGTAAAGTATTTGCACCAACACTCACAGTAACACAGTGAAAACCACCACAAATGGACTCCACACCAGTTTAGAAAGATAAAGTATCTTTATCAAAACTACACAAGACCAAAACGACAAAAATCCAACATACACAGTTCAAGAATATAATTTTCAAAGAGTTCTAGGGTTTGCTTCAAAATAATCCACAGTTGCGTCACGTTTAGCCAATAGTTGTGGAAAATTAGTACGGTTTGGTAAACATTATCTGCGCCATCTTGCCTTTTTCCCCGGATGCCACACTTTTTGTCGTGTGCACCCGCCATTTTAGGTGCCTCGATCAGAACCACCCTCTGCACGCCACTGGCCCCCAGCATAGCCCTCCGCCCTCGCAAAGCCCGCACGCTGACAACCCCCACACTCGCATGCCTTGGGTCATAAACCCCCCTTCAACGCAGCTCTGCCTCAGAACCCCATCCTGTTCCCAGTGCGACACCTCCCTTCATTCCTTTTCATGGTCCCAGGCCCTTTGATACCAACTCCCCCCCCCCTTTTCCTGTGTGCCCGTTTGTCTTCCTCTTTCCCAGGCCGACACCTAGCTCTGCCGATACTGTTTATTGCCCCTCCCCGTACAGTAGAAAGCTTCCCTCATCAAAGGACCCCCGAGTTGATCAAAGCCCCCACCCTATGAGATCCGATCAAACCCCCACATTCCGTGAATCGGCGGAATGTCCAGCTGCGCGATAATCATCACCTGTTGTGACCGGGGTGGGGACTTCAACTGTAAATGTGTGTGGGAACGGGCCTGTAGGGGAGATTCAGAGGATGTCCTTTCATACTTCAAAGCATTACAAGACTGTGTTACCTGCAATAAAATTCATTTAACTGTGTATAAGAGGCCAGGCCTCAGAGATGCGGTTAGAGCACCTCGTGACGATACTGGCTGTCTGAACTGATGTGTTCTCCTCCGGAGAGAATAAACCTTGTTTCCTGCCTTCCAGTCTCCAGCGCCTGCCTCTTCATTGGTTAATATTTTGTGGGTTAAAGAGGCGATACCGCCGGGCAAATATTGATTGTCCATTGACCTTAGTTTTAACAATTGGCGTCCCAAGCGTGGGGCCCATCAGTGACTCGTGGATCCAGTGGGAGAGGTCCTGACGACAGAGTGAACGACTGCAACGATCGGGAGAGCTCTTGCCCAATAGACCCTCGTCTGGCAGCCGATCATCCGAACTTCACTGGCTCCGAACAGACCTCTCTCGAGTGATCTACGGTCCTGACTGGGAACCATCAGGAGTGCCGCGAGGAATACGAGGAAAGGAGGACGATCGGGCGCTGGATTCGGAAGATAAGAAACTGTCCATACGGTCCGGGTAAGGTCGTGTAGACACGACGAATTGCGAAATAATTGTTTAATTGTTCAGAAAATACTAGTATTACTCTTTGTTGACCTATTTGGAGATTCACTGTCTGCAAACGGAGAAACAGATAGGCTCTTTCTCTTTGCAAACAGTGAAGGATAAGTAACGCAGCCAGCGTGCCTACCTTTCTCCCCCACTGATTGATTATTTATTCACGAATTGTTTTCGGGAGATTCCCTCTCCCACACTGATTAACTGTTTTTTTGACCCCGAGCTACTGTTCGTGGATTGTTTTCTGGAGATTCTCTGTCTACAAACAGGAAAGAACAGGTTCCCCTTTGCAGATAGTGAAAAGGTAGAGGATGCAGACCTTTGCGGATCTACTTATTCTTCCCACTGGTCGTTTATTTATTGTTTTGATATTGGTTCATGAGGTATTCACTGCCTGCAAACAACGTAGAATAGAAATATTCTGTCTAGTCTTTGCACACAGTGATAAGATAGGCAGTGCTGACTTTTTGTCCTCTTCGCGAGCCGTCATGTCTGTCTTCTCCCCACTGGTCGATAGTTGGTTCAGCCCGGACCGTTTATTAGAGGTGGATCATCTAGCTCCGCTGGAAGGCACCCCGAATAAAGACATGTTCATAAACTATGGATTAGTTACCATAGCCTATAGTAAACTGTGGCACAGGTATACCAAAGAAAATCAAGAGAAACAGTGGCCACTGATAGGATCCTTCGATCTTGATAAAATAGAAACGTTAGAAATAGCCCTTCGTAATAATAAGACAACGCCTATTATGCTCGACAGTCTCGGTATGTGGCGCAAAGAAGCAATGCAACGAAAGAAAAGAGACGAGGACAGAGTAGGTAAAGGAATATATCGACAGGACAACCCCAGGACACAACGACCCGAAAGTAATCCCCCGACACTGCACACAGGGCGACCAGACTTAGGGCAAAACCAATGTGCTTTTTGTAAATATGCCGGGCACTGGAAAGCCCAATGTCCGACTCTACTGAACGAGAGTAGGAGCAGAGGGCCGACAGGAATAACAGGCCGGCAGAAAGGGAAAAGGCGCGAGACAAAGATGAATCAGACCGACATGGACAGGCCAGATAGAACCACCACGTTCGATTATGCCCGATGGCACAGATTTCGCCAGGCCGATTTCAGCGACATGTTCGAGTCCTCATAGATCAAACAACGCTAAGGAAGGGAAACCCAGTCTAGCTCTAAATTAACCACGACAAACCCCGAATAAAGCAAAAAGAATAATGTACACACGTGATCAAGCATTCTTACGTTTAGCCAAGTAGGGAAAAGTTTAGGGTATTTCGAGGTAAGGGTTACACGAGTATCCTCCGCCGAGAGGACTAGGGATATTGCCAAATATTTGAAAACCTCCTACCTCCTTTTCCGCATCCTTATAGGCATATAACTAAAAGCTGCCCCATTGCTCTCCAATTGCGTACCATCAAAGCCACCAGAAAAAGGCAGCCGACGAATAAAAAGACAAGAAACAGGTAAAAAGAACTCAGAACAATAAGTATGCGCAGCATACAGAAAAAGATAATTATGGCCAATAACTGTTTTATGTTTGTCTTGGGTCTTTGTATATAATACTTGTACTGTCTCCCCGTCTGAGTTTGTGTGTACGTGATGCATGAATCTACGTCATCCCTCTGCCTGTGTTTCCGTGTTACTTAACTTCTGTTATCAGAAGCTTTAGCATGAAACAACCTGGAAAGAAAGGAATGGGAAAACGAAATCAGTAGGCCACTGACGAACATGAACTTTTATTTAACATAACGAGCAAGAAACAATAACAATACGTAATAATAACACCTATTAATGCCCTAACAACAGGAAACGTTAGAAACAAGAACGGTAAACTGTAGAAAATGAAAGTCAGCAGAACATCCCTCCCCCCCCACTCTGGAAACTTCCAAGGTGGGGCAGGGTTGCGGCTACGCCCAGCCGGCAGCAACCCATATAAGGCGGGTCCTGCTGCCAACAGTCGGCCAGGAAATCGTAACATAGGGTGGAGCCGGAGGAGAGACAGGGGCCAGCGGGACCCAGCCAGGGGATCGCCTTGACCACACTGGAGAGTTGTAAGGGGGGGAATGTCTATGTCCTCGACCCTCCTCCCTCTCTCTCCCAGTCCGGCCGCGGTGGCACGTGATAGTTGCAGATAGTCCCGCCACATGCTCCCCCGGTCCGGCCACCAATGGCCGGGGACTGGGGCCAACTGGATCCGGCTGCAGCCGATGAGCCAAGGAACCCGTTCATGGGGCCAGAGCAAGGGGCGTCCGGCCGACATCCACCGGAAGCCCGGCCCAGAGACGGACGTGACATTTTTCCTTTTCTCCTCCGTAATGGCAGCGACAACACGCCAGGCGCCACTTCTTTCTTTTCTCCTCCGTAATGGCAGCAGCAACACGCCAGGCGCCACTTCTTTCTTGAATAATGGCTGCGACAACTCTGGAAGGGGGGATGTCTTGTACATACCTCCGCGAAAATTAGTCCAGGTCGAGCTGGGAGGGAGAGGCGACGCGGACGAGCCTCTCCCACCTCCACGGATAGGAAGCTTCCCAGCCCCAGTCCGGCCATCACAAATACCTCTGCAGAAATTTGTCCAGGTTGGGCTGGGAGGGAGAGGCGACGCCGACGAGCCTCTCCCACCTCCACGGGTAGGAGGCTCCCCGGCCCGGCACCGAAATCCTCCAGCCGAGCGGCGCCGATACTTGCGCAGCACCGAACATGCAACGGTGCCGATACTTGCGCAGCACCGAACATGCAACGGTGCCGAGACTTGCGCAGCACCGAACATGCAACGGCTGCGCCAATACTCGCACAGCACCGAACATGCACCGCAGGTGGCCATACTTCCGCAGCACTGGACATGGGACTTGAGGAACACGGGATGTGGAGTGGCCATCATGCATGCCCATGAAAGAGAGCAGCGTGGGGTACACCGGGAGAGGGAGACGGCGCGAACGAGTCTTCCTCGCCCCCCCAGGTGGGGGCGCCACAGCTGCACCCTAGCCGAATGTCCTGCTCCTACGACACAGAGTTCCTTTTCTTTCACTCCCAAAGGTCTCCTCCACTCTTGCAGACTCGACGAAGGGCGGCTGCTGCAGGCCTCAAAATGGCGTCTGGGCCCCCTGGAAGGCGGGTCTAGGCCGCTAGAGTAACTTTGACCAGCAATATAACTCGGACGCTTGTCCACCGGGGCACGAGCCCCCACCTCCGACAGCATCCCCACAGCCTTGAAGATTCTACAAAAGTCCCAGGAGCCCTCGGCCCCTGCCGGCTCCCGGTGAGGAACGACTGCCTTGGTCGCTAACGAAAATAACCACGACATAGCCACCCCTTCTGTTAGCACGAGTGTTTGAACTGCCGAAGAGGACTCTGGTCCAACCGCCGGTTATGGGAAACATTTTGTCTCTGATGCTACTTCCGGACTAACCCGGCCCCGCCCAAAATGGCGCCGGAATCAATGAGAACTTGCGAACGCCTCGTGGTGTTTTTTTTTTAGCTAAAAAGACTCGATGTTCTGAAATATGTATATGATCCTTTGTACACTTGACGAAAAAGAGGGAGGGTTCACTCGACGAATATGTAAAAGGGTCCCGTGAAAAGTGTTTTTTTTCAAATGTACAATTTATTATGATGTTTATTGTAGCCGATACATAACCTCGCTTACGACACACACCCACGGTATACATATAGGAAATTTGATTGCAACTAGTCCAACTGTACTGCCAACTATGAAATGAATGCCCCTTGATCCCTCAACTATCGATAGACATTTTAGTCCCCTGCAAATGAATGAATAAGCCTTTTTAATATTTTTAATATTCCCAATACTGCAAAATAACCCCCCTACTGTACGCACTTTAGCCATTGCCGTGCCCGGCCAAATACGATTGCACTGTCATATCTACATGCTGAACGATTGTGCAAATAAAGGTTTTCCGAACTATGAAATGGGTATTGCATGCTTTTTTTAAAAAAATGTGGGGTCAGCGGGAGAGTTTTTTGTGCACCCTGCTTTGTTCTCTTTTTAAGGTTATTAGAAGATGGTTGCTCAGCTCCAGAGGGAGGATCGAATCTAAGGCACGATACTCTGCCTCCAAGTATGCGACTGGCTCTGGAACTAACGCATGGAGAAGGACCTCGACTTCTGAGGACGGGTAACGTAAAGCGGTGTAAATGATAGAACGTTATGAAGGTACGACACTCAAAGGTACTAGGGAACAGAGTTGGCCGAAGAGCTGGTATGCCTTAGACCATCACAGCATTGGAAAAGATTTAAGGGCCCCGATAGCTAGATACATCTACCAACTAGATACCCCGCACTAAGAGCCCCTGATTTTTAACGTTTCCCTACACGCGACCTATAAGGACACACTGCCCCTTTTTCTCCCCCTGGCTTCAGAAACCAAGACCACAGGGATTCTATCCCGAGGAGACAAGACGAGTATGAGGTAAGTAAAGAACTTTCGTGCCCATGCATTTGAAATGCGCGAATGTTGTCCCCCTCCCTTCCCCTCTTTTCCTCCCCCTACAGGTTACACTGGAGATCACGACCGAGGTATGGTGAAGATCTGAAGCCCCGCCATGTCTGATACACGAAGCGGACTAACGTTGCCAGATGGCACCTAAGCACACCCACAAACTGCTCTTGTAACGAAAGAGCTAATAAGTTGTATAATATGATAAAACACGGTCACCCCTAATCCGTGTTGCGTGAATGGGCACGTGTCACGTATGTCTGAAAACACGGTCACCCCTAATCCGTGCTGTGCGAATGGACACGTGTCACGTATGTCTGAAACTATGAGAACATGTTTTTGTGCGACTGAGGCGCTGACTTGACTGGTCGGCGGACCAAGAGTGCGAGAAGTGCGATACAATGGTGTCTTTTACTCAATGCATGCCCCCTCTACCCTGCCTAATGCTCGTCCGTCCCAAACTGCATGTTTTCGAAATTCTAACATGGACCCGTAATGTCTTATGTTGTGTAATGCGCTGAATAGCCTATCTTAATACACGGCCACCCCCCATGTCACACGTGTACTATTTAGCCTATTGTTGCACATCTCTCTCTCTCTCTCTCTCTCTCTCTCTCTCTCTCTCTCTCTCTCTCTCTCTCTCTCTCTCTCTCTCTCCCTCCACACTCTCACTCTTCCGAACGACTAGCACCAAAATTGGCAAACCGCCACCCCTAGTGCACCCCCCAATTGGCTCCAAATACCGCAAGTATTTGCACAAAATTTGTTTTAAATATAATCACCCTGATGCCGTGTCACTACCTCTCCTTTCTGCTAAATATTGATGAAACCTAGAATTGGCCAAACGGGAAAGGACAGGTAAGACGACTAAGGTTCCCTAATCTGGCCCGTAATAAGGGAACTACATGTCAGTGGCTTCTATAAAAAAAAAATTGCCTCAGGATAATGCGACCTTCCCCATCCCGAATTGTCGCAATCCCCGAACAGTAAAAAGTGATCGAAACATCCCCGTCTTCCCAGAACCCCCACAGTTTTGTATCAGCTGCCCCGGACGAGAGTTTTAAAAAAATGTCCCTCACCCCCTGTTGTAGGAAACAAGTCGTCTTACAACTCACACGGGCCAGCCGTTGTTCCTAGAAATGATCTGTTGATGAGCAAGCTACGGAGTTTTAGAATTCGAGAAATGTCGCTGAACGCTTACCAACTGAACTGTGGCCTTCTGCTAAATAACGCCCTTATGACACAAAGCAAGATGATAGTCCCTAACCACAGCTTGCTATGTCCCTAGTTGTTTCCATAAGACCCCGTTTTTTTTTTAATAAAGTAATAAGGTTGTAAGAGGCTATGTAGGAACTAGACTGATGTTTGCGAAGTTAAAGATTAGGCCGAAATGAAGAAATCGTTGCAAGTAACCCTGTTGAAAGTAAAATGTTTAGCTGAAAGGTAGGATGCATTTATAAGATGGAAAAATGTTTAGCCTATGTTCGTCCCTCAGAAAGATACCCATCAGACCATGGTGATAGCACGTTGCACTTTTTTGATAAATATAAAGTCCTGGAGAACGGTATAGCTTTGTAAGGCACGTACTAGGAAGGTGGGTCTCTGTCAGAAGATCTGACGTAACTGTAATACACAAAATACGATGAATAGGCACCAGATTTCGTACCACGACAATGAATGTAACGCCAACAAGCACCAAAGAAATAGTTGCGAAGGAAAGTTATAGGAAATCCAACGAGCCCATCATCAATTATTTATATGATGGTTGTGAACCCCAATGTAACGGATGTTTCTCATTTGCGTGGAGCTGGGAGAGAAATAGACTTATGTGATTACCTTCCTCTGCCAATTCTCTAAAGACTGTCTTTTCAAACTCATTCAAGGGTACCGCTGTCGGAGGAAAGAGAGACCGGATGTGGGAGCACGTGGCCTGACTACAGATCGTGGAACATCTGCGACATTGGCCAAGGCGAGACCGCGACAGAAAGGAGTTGCAGGACGAGGCACTGTTTCCGACAAAATGAGAGGAAAGGGCTGACCTGATGCCCCTGCTCAAATGTTCAACGTGTGCCGAAAAGTCCCCGCTCTCTGAATTCGGTCATGAGCCCGCCTACCTGAAATTTTCCGTCCCCCTGGTCTGTTCCCGATTTGGCCCTGCTCCATCCCCCCCCTTTTTTTTCTCCGACCTACCCTATGGACTACTTACACACACTCTTCTTCCACCTGAACTTTTTGACAATCGACTCCAAAGAACACAGGGCGAAAAGGACCTTCTTGACCAGGAAAGCGAGGAAAAGATCATGCCCTGCAACGCGGAGCTCAGAAGAGAGCTGGACTCATCGCTCCACCGTGCCAACAGAAGACGACAAAGAATGCTGAGAGCTCACTAATAACGGTCCATGACAATAGGACCTCCCCTTCGAACAATGGCGCCTCTGATTATCGTTTTTACTACGTCTCATTTCTCTCCCAACCACCATTGTATTGATCATGCTCCAACTAAAAATGAACAGAACTTACATATGTAATAACCTATCAGTTCACATTCCGAATGACCACAAGTATCTATGAAATGTACTCAATGATCACACTACAGAATCGTTTTGTCCGATATTGCATTACTATGACCTTCCTGCAAACGAGTTTATCGATAGACCCGCCTCCTAAGACGAAATATTTTAAAATGTAATGTTTATAGCTTCTTCACCTGGGTTCCCATTTCTTTACTTATGACAGCCACAGTAGACATGGAGAGGAAATAGGCCAGCAAGATGTCTTGGATATGTTAAAGGGAGGACTGTGGAAAATTAGTACGGTTTGGTAAACATTATCTGCGCCATCTTGCCTTTTTCCCCGGATGCCACACTTTTTGTCGTGTGCACCCGCAATTTTAGGTGCCTCGATCAGAACCACCCTCTGCACGCCACTGGCCCCCAGCATAGCCCTTCGCCCTCGCAAAGCCCGCACGCTGACAACCCCCACACTCGCATGCCTTGGGTCATAAACCCCCCTTCAACGCAGCTCTGCCTCAGAACCCCATCCTGTTCCCAGCGCGACACCTCCCTTCATTCCTTTTCATGGTCCCAGGCCCTTTGATACCAACCCCCCCCCCCTTTTCCTGTGTGCCCGTTTGTCTTCCTCTTTCCCAGGCCGACACCTAGCTCTGCCGATACTGTTTATTGCCCCTCCCCGTACAGTAGAAAGCTTCCCTCATCAAAGGACCCCCGAGTTGATCAAAGCCCCCACCCTATGAGATCCGATCAAACCCCCACATTCCGTGAATCGGCGGAATGTCCAGCTGCGCGATAATCATCACCTGTTGTGACCGGGGTGGGGACTTCAACTGTAAATGTGTGTGGGAACGGGCCTGTAGGGGAGATTCAGAGGATGTCCTTTCATACTTCAAAGCATTACAAGACTGTGTTACCTGCAATAAAATTCATTTAACTGTGTATAAGAGGCCAGGCCTCAGAGATGCGGTTAGAGCACCTCGTGACGATACTGGCTGTCTGAACTGATGTGTTCTCCTCCGGAGAGAATAAACCTTGTTTCCTGCCTTCCAGTCTCCAGCGCCTGCCTCTTCATTGGTTAATATTTTGTGGGTTAAAGAGGCGATACCGCCGGGCAAATATTGATTGTCCATTGACCTTAGTTTTAACAATGTACCTTTAGATGCGACAAAAGTTCCAAATGGAAGCTGCAGCGTTGAAAAACAAGCGATACGTCACTCCTGAGACCCTGCGGAGGCGATGCGACAGCCCCGCTGGAAGCAGCGGGCGTGTTGCGACGAATCCGGTCTGTATGGAAAGGAAGGCGATACCTTGTATGGATTCCGGTGCGCAGGTTCGGTAGGAAGCGTCTCGCAAAGGCACGATGCGACGATCTTCGGGACGGCGATGATCTCAGATGCGGCAGCGATGTGCAGCGCAGCGTCGATCTTCTCCTCTCACGGCCCCTCGATGCGAAGGCTCTGCGGCGATGTAACCAGCGACGTTATGCGGTCCGCAAGCAAGCGGTACGGCGATCTCACCCGGTGACGACAGACTCTGCGACGATGTTCGCAGCGACAGTAATCTTCCCGTACCGGAGCGATGCGTTCTGCAAGTGAACAAACCGTCGGTTCTTGCAGTGGCAACAGGCGCTGCGACGATCTTTGCGGAGGCCGGAATTTCCTTGCACTGTTGGGGATGCGCTCCGCAAGCGAGCTATGCATGAAAATTTGCAGATTCTCTTAGTTTCTCCTTGTCCAGCTTCCCAAACAGCAAGCACAACTTCCAGAGGCACCACAACTGGACCAAGCACTCTAGGAAGGGCAGAACTCATACAGCAGAGTTCAGGGGGAAGCTGGGGGTGAAGTCCATTTGTTCCTGGGACTTCTTAACAGGGAGCCAGCTCTTCTCATGCCCTTGGAGATCTCTCAAGCAATGGGACAAAGCAACAGCAAAGTCCTTCCCCTCTCCTTGGTAGCAAAGCAACTGCAGATCAACTCACAAGTACACAGCAGGACAGTCCTTCCTCTTCAGTCTTCCAGCTTTCTCCTTGGCAGAGGTTCCTTCTTGATACCAGGATGATCTAATTGGTGTAGTCTGGGGTTCTATACTTGTACCCCTAAAAGTCTATGTTCCCTTTGTGCAGGAGGGCTCTGAGCCCGGTCTGAACCCGTTCTGGGTGTTCCTTGAGAACTTTGTTTTCCTGGCTTCTCCTTTTCATTCAGAGAGAGGGGAAGTGTCGTCAGCCATCCAGCAGGAGGTGGAGCCAGCATTGTGGAAGGCAGGCACAGCCCTATTCAGGCTCAGGTGCTACCCCCTCCCACCACTCTAGATGCAGATGGAGCTATTCAGCCCAGGGATGGCCCACTCAGGCTCTGGGAGCCACCCAGCCCCTGCCACTCACAAACCAGACAGTCAATTCACAAACATGCCAAGACACACAGAAAGGTCAGACAAGAGAACAACCACTTTCTAAAAAGTGCTGTTCTCAAACACAGGATTTAAAAACCACCTTTCCTAAAAGATGTGTTATTAAATTCTGAGTTCAGGGATACCAGACTTTGATGTCCTATCTTGCTCCTATGGGAAGATATGCAGGTAACCACTGTACACAGCATTCCCCATGATAGCCTATGGGCAAGATAGCCTTACAATAGTACACTGCACCCTGCCCAGGGGAGTACCTTGGGACTTCGATAGGGGTGTCAAATGTGTATGGAAAGGGAAGGGTTAGGCCTGGTCAGTGGGGACACTGGCCGGGTTGACATGGCAGTTCACAGACTGCACACAGGCACTGCGGTGGCAGGCCTGAGACACCATTTTAGGGCTACTCATGTGGGTGGCACAATCAGTGCTGCAGGCCCACTAGTAGTATTTGAAACACAAGCCCTGGCACACCCAGTGCACTTTACTAGGGACTTCTTGGTGATACAAATATGCCAATCATGGATAACCAATTACAGTGACAATTTACTCAGGGAGCACTTGCACTTTGACACTGATCAGCAGTGGCAAAGTGCCCAAAGCATCTAAACCAGCAAAAACGAAATCCAGCACAGCGTCAAAAATACAGGAGGCAGAGGCAAAAAGTCAGGGGAAAACACGCCAAAGATGCCAGGTCTAACACGTGTCCCCTCCAGCTGAAAGTGGGGAGAACTGCCCACCCTCTTGGGAGTTTTCTTCACTAAGGCGGAAGAATCTGGACAGACCATCAGCGTTGGCGTGTTCTGTACCAGGGCGGTGTTCCACCGTAAAGTCCATTCCCTGTAGGTAAATGGACCACCTCAACAGTTTTGGGTTCTCACCCCTCATTTGCATCAACTATCTGAGCGGCCTGTAGTCTGTCTGAACCCGGAAGTGAGTCCCAAACAAGTAGGGCCTCAGCTTCTTCAGAGCCCAGACCACAGCAAAAGCTTCCCTTTCATTTGCACTCCACCTCTGTTCGCTGTGAAGTAGCCTTCTACTAATGAAAGCTACAGGTTGGTCCAATCCCTCGTCGTTGATCTGTGAAAGTACTGCTCCCACACCATGCTCTGAAGCATCTGTCTGCACTATGAACTCACTGGAGAAGTCAGGTCCCTTGAGCACAGGCGCTGTGCACATGGCAGTCTTCAGGGCATCAAAAGCAGTTTGACAGGCATCGGTCCAATTCACTCTCCTGGGCTGCTTCCTTGAAGTCAGCTCTGTCAAGGGGCAACAATGGTGCCATATCCCTTGACAAACCTTCAGTAAAACCCGGTGAGACCTAAAAAGGCTCTCACCTCTGTCTGGGTCTTGGGGGGCTCCAAAGCCAGAAAGGCATCAAACTTTGCCTGTAAGGGCAACACCTGGCCGCTCCCTACCTGGTGTCCCAAGTACACCACAGATCCCTGCCCTATCTGGCACTTACTGGCCTTGATAGTGAGGCCTGCCCGTTGCATAGCCTTCAACACTTCACAGAGGTGTTGCAAGTGTTCTTCCCACGTGGAGCTGAACACAGGAATGTCATCCAGATATGCACCACTGAATTCCTCCATCCCGGTCAGTACCTGGTTGAACAGTCTATGGAATGTGGCAGGGGTGTTCTTCAACCCAAAGGGCATGACCCGGAACTGGAAGTGCTCCTCTGGCGTTTACAACGCAGACCTCTCTTTGGCCCCCTCAGTGAAGGCAATCTGCCAGTACCCAGAAGTTAAGTCAAGCGTACTGAGGTACTGGGCAGCTCTTAACCAATCCACGAGCTCATCAGATCTGGGCATGGGGTGTGCATCAGTCTTGGTGACCGCATTGAGCCCACGGTAGTCCACACAAAACTGGAGTTCTGTAGTGGCAGCGGGCACTGCAGTTTTTGGCACTAAGACCACTGGGCTAGCCCAGGGGCTGCTGGAGGGCTCAATTACCCCTATCGCCAACATCTTGGAAACCTCTTTCTTGATGCTGGCCCTGACCTTGTCAGCTACCCTGTAACATTTCTGTCTCACAGGCAGATTATCTCCAGTGTCCACATCATGGACACACCAATTGGTGACACCTGAGGTCAGGAAGAACAGGGAGGCAAACTGACCCAACACCTGGCGACAGTCCCTCTTCTGTTCTGGTGTCAGGGTGGGTGAGAGGACCACACCATCCACTGACCCGTCTTGCTCCTTGGCTGCCAGGAGGTCAGGCAGAGGGTCACTTTCCTCTTCCATTCCAGCATCTGTAGCCAGGAGCATTGTCACATCAGACCTCTCAAAGTGGGGTTTGAGGCGGTTCACATGCAAGACCCTCAGGGGCTGCCTGGGAGTCTTCAAGTTAACCAAGTAGGTTACTTTGCTCTTGCACTCCACCACCTCATATGGCCCAGTCCACTTGTCTTGGAGCGCACAAGGCTCCACTAGCGCCATCACCCACACTTTCTGCCCAGGTTGAAATTCGACCAGAGTGGCATTCTGGTTGTACCATCTTTTCATTTCTTCCTGGCTAGTTTCTAGGTTCTCCTGAGCGAGTTTCCTGAAGCGCTGTGTCTGCTTGTGGAAGGCCAACACATAGCTGAACACATCCTGGGGGTTTTCCCGCTGGATTTCTCCCACCCCTTCTTCACCAGTGTGAGAGGTCCTCTAACAGGGCTGGCCATACAGAAGTTCAAAGGGACTGAACCCTAGGGACTTCTGAGGCACCTCCCTGTAGGCAAACAACAGGCATGGTAGAAAGGCGTCCCACTTCCGTCTCATGGGCTCCGCTAGGCCCATAATCATACCTTTCAGGGTGTGGTTGAACCTTTCAACCAACCTGTTTCCTTGAGGGTGGTAAGGAGTGCTGAACTTATAAGTTACCTCCCACTCCTCCCACAGAGACTTCATGTACCTAGAGATGATGTTGGTACCCCGGTCGGAGACCACCTCTCTGGGGAACCCCACACCGGAAAAGATCCCCATCAATGCACGGCCCACCACGGGGCTGTGATTGTCCTGAGAGGGACAGCTTCCGGGTACCGGGTGGCATGGTCCACCAAGACCAGGATGAACCTGTTGCCTAAGGCTGTCTTGGGGTCCAGTAGCCCCACAATGTCAATGCCCATCCGCTCGAAAGGGGTGCTCACCACAGGAAAGGGTTGGAGAGGTGCCTTGCACTTCCCTCTGCTCTTGCCACTTGCTTGACATGTCTGGCAAGATCTACAGAATGTCCCGACGTGCTTCCTCATCTGGGGCCAGAAGAAGTGGGTGACAAGCCTTTGGAAGGTCTTGTCTTGCCCCAGATGTCCTGCGAGAGGCATGTCATGAGCCAGACCCATTAGGAAGTTCCTGAAGCGCTCGGGTACCACTAGCACACGGGCTGCACCGGGCTAGCGAACCAAGGCTCACTATATAGCAAGTCATCTCCCCGTTAAATGAGATGATCCTTGGACTCTCCACCTGCTGCCTAGTCTGCAGCCTGCTGCTGCACACCAATGAGGGAAGGGCATTCCATCTGCGCGTTGCAGAATTTCTCCCTGGAGGGGCCACCCTCTTGCTGCCAATGGGTCAGCTCAGGTCAGTCCCCCAGTTCAGCCACCTTTTCCCCGGTAGGCTCCAGGGCATCCCCCTCAGGTTCTGCTCCTTCTTGGACTGTGGGAACGGCTGGGGCAGGTTTCCCATGCCCCCTGCCTCTTCCTCTCCTGGCAGGTTCCTGGGCCACTGTTTCAGGCTCCAGTTCTGCTGAATCACCCCTACTGGCTGCCATAGACCGAGTGGTCACACAGACCCACTCAGGCAGACCTAACATCTCCATATGAGCCTGGTGTTCCACTTCCTTACACAGGGAACTCTCCAGATCATTACCTAGCAGACAGTCTACAGGCATGGATGGACTCACAACAACCTTCAAGAGACCTGAGACCCCGTCCACTCAAAGGGAACCTGCGCCGCTTTGCAGAGGCACACAGAGTTGTCAGCTGCAACTACTGGGTGGAGTACATTGGGAATGACCAGCTCTTCAGACACCCTCTGACACCTCACGGATGTCACGCTGGCTCCTGTGTCTCTCAGAGCCTCTAACTCCATTCCATTGATGGTCACCTTCTGCTCGTATTTCTTAGAGTTAGGAGGCAGATAGGTGTCCCAGACCATTTCTTGTTCTCCTAGACAGACAAGGGCCATGACTGCTAGTCTATCCTCCCCACTGGAAATTAACTCCCCTCCCACAGCTATACTTGCTAAACCCGGGACTGGAGCACCAGTGGGTGCTGGAGGTTTCTTAGGGCACCTATTGATAACATGTCCCACCTCATTGCAGTGATAGCAGGTAGGGGGATCCCTGTTGTCCATTCTGCCCCTAGGGGGCCATGGTTGTTTGGGTTTGGGAGGCTGGGAATCCTTACCCTGGGAACTGTTTTGGGTCCCTTGAGAGAACTCCTTTTGGTTACCCGTGTCCCCCCACTCTTCTGCTGGATACCCTGCCCACCTTTGGCTGTGGTACCCACAATTCCTCTGTGGGCCCTTGTACTGGTCCAGCGGTCCGCCTCCTTAGCAAGCTCAATGGGTTCTGTCAGCTTGCTGTCTAAAAGATTCTGGCGCAGCTCTGGAACACAAAGACTACTCAAGTGCTCCTAACTAATTAAATGCAACAACCCCTTATAATCAGCTACTTTGATGCCCTTCATCCAACCTTCCAGTGCACGCGAGTACAGATTCAAACACTCCATCCAAGTCTCAGACTCTTTCTTCTTGGAGTTCCTAAACTGCAGTCTGTACTGCTCTGGAGTAAGTCCATACCTTAGACATAGGACCTCCTTCATATTGGGGTAGGTCCTGGTTCCTGCTAATTTTAAGGGCTCTAGAGCACTCCTCGCAGAAGCCTCAAAATGTTTCCACAGGCCCGCCCCCCAATGCTGTTCAGGCACACCGTTCATTCTTAATGTAATCTCATAAGTAGTAAACCAGGCATAGATGTCCTCACTCCTATTGTAATTCTGTACCAGACCCTTGGGAATATATACTTTGCCCCCTGTGCTGGCTGAGCTCTGCCACCGTTTGAACCGGACGCCAGCTCCTTAGCCTTGATGTCCAGTTCTGTCATGCTCAACTCATGAGCCAGAAGCAATCTCTTTTCTTCCAGTGCACGGGCATTCTTGCTCTCCTCCGTCGCCTTGTCTCTCTCTTTCTCCATTTCCAATTGCTTCATCTTTAACCTCATGACTTCCAAGTCATAGTCTCTCTCTCTCTCTGATTCTCCTCTAACTCTTCTGGGGTAAGACCCCTGCTGGAATGGTTGCTGCCAGCCCATGAGCCACGATTGCCCACTGCCAAATCTTGGGGTTGAATTCCCTCCCTTCCACTTTCATAATTTCCCTCTTGGGCCTCCGACCAGGCCTTCAAGATTCTCTGCAGCTCATCCTTTCTGAAGCTGCTCTTTATGGGGCACTCAAACTTTTTGCAGAATTGCTTAAGCTCCTCAACTTTGTATGAATACAAATCCTCAATGACAAACTCCAATTCTGCCTCCACACTTGGTGCCTTTCCATTCTGCGACACGATGCTTTGAAGAGTTACTCAAAAATAGAATCATAAAAAATCCAAACACAGTATGTGGCTGTGTAGTGGTCTGCACTACACTAGTGATGTACACCAATAACTGTGGGTAAAGTACAAATACAAGTTCAAATCCTCACCTTTGACCACCAATGTTAGATATCAGGGTCTCTAGTTGGCACAGGTAGGTACTTGTGACAAATAGGGACCCTGGCCTCTAGTCAGGGTAAGAGGGATACACTCTTTAGATAACCCCTGCTCACCCCCTTGGTAGCTTGGCACGAGCAGACAGGCTTATCATAGGCAATGTGTAAAGTATTTGTACCAGCACTCACAGTAACACAGTGAAAACACCACAAATGAACTCTACACCAGTTTTGAAAAATAAACGTATTTAATCTAAACTAAACAAGACCAAAACGATAAAGATCCAACATGCACAGTTCAAGAATATGATTTCAAAAGAGTTCTTATGGTTGCGTTAAAATAATCCACAGCTGTGTCACGTTTACCCAAACGTACCTTTAGATACGACAAAAGTTCCAAGTGAAAGCTGCAGCATTGAAAAACAAGCAATGCGTCACTCCTGAGACCCTAGGGAGGCAATGCGACAACCCCGCTGGATGCAGCGGGCATGTTTCTATGACTCCGGTCTGTATGGGGAGGAATGCAATACCTTGTGTGAATTCCATTGCGCAGGTTTCGTAGGAAGCATCTCGCAAAAGGTACGATGCGACGATCTTCGGGATGGCGACGATCTCAGGTGCGGCGGCAATGCTCAGCGCAGTGTCGATCTTCTCCTCTCGCGGCCCCTCAATGCGATGGCTCTGCGACGACTCTCGCAGCGACGTGATGCGGTCCGCAAGCAAGCGGTGCGACAATCTCACCCAGTGACAACAGGCTCTGCGACGATACTCGCAGCGATGGTACTGTTCCCGCACCGGAGCGATGCATTCTGCAAGCGAAGGATGCGTCTTTTCTTGCAGCAGCAACAGGCGCTGCGACGATCTCGATCTTCGCGGCGGCGGGAATTTCTTCGCACTGACGAGGATGCGATCCGCAAGCGAGCGATGCTTGAAATTTGCAGAAAGACTTTGGTTCTTTTTGTCCATCTTCCCAGCCAACCGGTACAACTTCCAGAGGCACCACAACTGGCCCAAGCACTCTAGGAAGGACATAACTCTCTCAATAGAGTTCAGGGGAGAAGCTGGGGGTGAAGGCACCTGCACTAGTACATGCTCTACCTTTCACATACACTCACCCTGCCCCGGGGGTACCTTGGGCCTTCCATAGGGGTGTCCAATGTGTACAGAAAGGGAAGGGTTAGGCCTGGTCAGTGGGGACACTGGCCTGGTTGACATGGCAGTTCACAGACTGCACACTGGCACTGCGATGGCAGGCCTGAGACCACATTTTAGGGCTACTCATGTGGGTGACACAATCAGTGCTGCAGGCCCACTCGTAGTATTTGAATTACCAGCCCTGGCACAGTCAGTGCACTTTACTAGGAACTTCTCGGTGATACAAATATGCCAATCATGGATAACCAAATACAATAACAATTTACTCAGGGAGCACATGCACTTTGACACTGATCAGCAGTGGCAAATTCCCCAATCATCTAAACCAGCAAAAACGAAATCCAGCACAGCGTCAAAAATATAGGAGGCAGAGGCAAAAAGTCAGGGGAAACCACACCAAAGATGCCAGGTCTCACAATTAGGCTCTCATCTGCACACCCACCTGAAGTGAGGCTGACAGACTGTACAAATGTGGCCCATAGGAATGAATGGGATTGCATTCGCAATTTGCGAGTACCAAATAGGTACTCGCAAATTGTGCATGCAATATTGCAAGGGTGATAGGGGGTCAAGAGGCCACCGTGATGCACCCCAATACAGGTAAGTGTGCACATGTGGCGCACATACATGCCCTAAGGGCATGTTTGTGCGCCACATGGCACTTAGAAAAATGCATTTTTGTAAGGATTTGAAAATTACCACCAACTTGAAGTTGGTGGTAATTTGCGAATCCTTAAAGCAGGGTCGCAATTTTTTGATGCTTCCTACATACTGGCACATACATCAAGGTAGGATTTTGCGAGTCCTTAATTGTGAATATTAAGGAATCGCAATTAAGGACTCGCAAAATCCTATGCATGTAGGAATCGCTATAAAAATAGGGATTCCTACATATTCCTTATTTGCGACTCGCAAATAGCGATTCGCAAATAAGGAATGGCTTCCCATTCATTCCTATGGGCCTACAGGCCCATAGGAATGAATGGGAAATTGCATTACTGGGTACTCGCAAATTGTGCATGCAATTTCAAGGGTGCATGGGTATCAAAAGGACACCCTTCTGCACCCCTGAAATCTCCATATGAGTACATCTTGCACAAACCCGTATCCCCAGGGCATGGTGTGTGTATCACAGAACTATGAAAAATGCACTTCAGTGCATTTTTCAAAGTTTTTGCTAATTACCATCAAGTACAAATTGATGGCAATTTGTGTCTCCTATGAGTGAAATCGCTAATTTATTTACTTTATTGCATTGTATTTAAGGAATCTCAATTTGCGATTCCTTAAATGCAATTGCAATTTAAGTAATCGCAATTTAGAGATTACTTAAATTGCGATTTTTGCTTTTGGGATGATGCATCCCGAATGCAAAAATACCAGTCGCAAAGGGGAAGATTCTGAGAACCTGCCCGAATGTAATAGTATTTAGGAAATCACAAATTGCGGTTACCTAAATGCATTCGCAAAATAGGTAATTGCGATTACCTATTTTGCAAATTTGCATTTGGATTAATGCATCCCAAATGCCAAAATACCGGTCGCAAAGGGGCCAATTCTTCGAATCGGCCCATTAGCGACCGGTATTTTGGTTGATGCATGTGCCCCATAATATGTTGAAGGGATTTGTACAAAGAAATGAACACTATTCAAGAGCATAACCTAGATTGACAGAACAATCACAGAACCCCCTCGTCCCCTTAACGGAGAGAAGGGGCAACAATAGAGAGAGTAGAAATTAAGCCTGAATGGGCTGTGGGCCCAAATGGAGGGAGTGGAGCTGTAGGGCAAATGGAGAAAGGGAAAACTAAATCAATAGAAGAGAGAACCTGAATAAACAGAGGACGAATCTGCTTGTAGGCTGAGGGAGGCAATGAAACACAGAGAGTAGCAGGACAGAGAGAATTTGACAGGATAGTGAAGAGAAAATGAAAATAAAGATGAGGGGATCTTGTATCAAGAGAGGAAGCCTAAATTGACAGAAGTATACCGAAAGGTGGAGAGTATAGAGCCCAATGGAAGAAAGAAGGGATGCCACATACAGACAGAAGGGATGAATAAAGAAATGGGAGGGAATGAAAGAAGAGAGGAAAGACTCCCAATGGATCAAGGAGAATCTGAAGAGCCAGCCCACCGGAGTGAGGTGCGAGCAGGATGGAGAGAGATAAAAAAAACTGCGACTATGATGAGTGGGCTTGAATGAAGACAGACTGATTGGGAGGGAGGGGTGGGGGGGAGTGAGCAGACCAATAAACCAAATAGAGTGTGAAAAAGGCCGCTTTAATGAAACAGGTGCACATTTACACAACGAATCCTCGGCAAACGCCTAACAATCTAAAACTTTCCCAATTGTTTGAATTGTTTTTCCAACCCCCAAAACACCCACCCCCGCCCCTCACCCTCAGTCAAACCCGCCCCCACCCGTACATACCCCATCACATATTAAAACCATACAACAGCCCCATTACAACCTTATAACTTCAACAGGCCCCAAAACCATATCTCAAAACCCCACTTACAGCCAAAGCCCGACCAGATCCCCCAGCCTATGCCTCCAAACCCGAATTCCACCTGCACAACTTCCCCTGACAAAATCCACATTCCAAAATCTCAACTCCCCTCGTGCCCAAAATTGGCAAATCAAAATAATCCGCACCGCACCTGTTCCAAGCGACAATGACAGAACAATAATAAAAAAAACCCATGTCCACCTGTACCAAACAGCTGCGCCCAACAAAAGGAAAAAAGGGGGCAAAATAGCAAGCATCAGCAAAAAACCCATGAGATGAACCAAGGCAAAGGAGGAAAAACCATAAGGGAGGGAGGGAGGGACAAAAACTCGCTATTCTAACACCCGGCCACCAGGTCACCTAAGCCTAAAATGGTGGCCGGGGGGAGGAGCCCAAGCCCTTTATAGGCTGGGCTCCTCCACAACCAAAAATAGCCCAAAAGAAGCCCAAACCCCTGGCCTGCTTCAAAATGGCCCCCACCCGACCCTCCCAAACAGCCCGGGGGGGGGGACCTCCCAGGGGTCGGCTGCCCCCCCCCAAGCCCCCCTTGGGAGGGAGGGGTGGGGGGGAGTGAGCAGACCAATAAACCAAATAGAGTGTGAAAAAGGCCGCTTTAATGAAACAGGTGCACATTTACACAACGAATCCTCGGCAAACGCCTAACAATCTAAAACTTTCCCAATTGTTTGAATTGTTTTTCCAACCCCCAAAACACCCACCCCCGCCCCTCACCCTCAGTCAAACCCGCCCCCACCCGTACATACCCCATCACATATTAAAACCATACAACAGCCCCATTACAACCTTATAACTTCAACAGGCCCCAAAACCATATCTCAAAACCCCACTTACAGCCAAAGCCCGACCAGATCCCCCAGCCTATGCCTCCAAACCCGAATTCCACCTGCACAACTTCCCCTGACAAAATCCACATTCCAAAATCTCAACTCCCCTCGTGCCCAAAATTGGCAAATCAAAATAATCCGCCACCCAGAAAGCAGTGGGAGAGGACAACGAAACCCACCTTTCTGCCCCCCCAAACAGCCAACCAAACCTGTGAAAACGAGGGGCAAACGAGTACACTAAACCAACGCATTCCTGACCGTCAAACAGCGGGACAAAACCTCCCGAATCTCCAAAAGATACAAGTCCATCCCCATCCGGGATAAATGAACCCCATCACTGTGGAAAAAAGGCACAGCATCATACCGGATGTCACTATGAACAATCCGTCCAAACCCCAAGTCCCGACAAAACCGAGACACCTCAAGATTAATCTTCCTGCGGGACTTGTCAATAGCTTTAGGCTTTAATGCATTGCGCCAGCACCTCCTTGGGATCAATTCAGTCCACAGGACGTGGCACCCAGCCCATTGCTGGTGTAACAAGGAAAGATCCTTTTTCATGGTCCGCAGAAGAACAACACCCTTAACTGAACACAGGTCATTCTCTCCAAGATGTAAAACCAAAATATCCGGACAAACCCCTCCCACCAACCACGAGTTAAGAGCCGGAATAAGATCCTTCCACAACATACCCCCCCGTCCCTTCCAAACAACATTAAATAAACGTTCATTAAAGCCAAGCATAGCACCAAAGTAACTCAAACGAGCTTGAAGCTGAGCTCTTTTAACGAAGGAGTGCCCCACAATCCATATCGTCAGGACAGCGGAACGAGGACCAGCCACAGAACCTGCAAGAAAAAGAAGTATCAGAAAGGCAAAACAGAAGAAGACGCTGGCGCATCCCCAACCGCACCTCGGACATAGCGCTGAAAGCAGTTTGAAGTCCAGCGCCCCAAATGCATAATGTCCTCCCGTGACCAACCCCTGTGAAAGGCCTCAGTGGCAGCTCCAATTCGAAAAGAATGTGTGCCATAACGAGACTCATCCAAGCCAAGATGACGCAGCGCTTTTCGCAACACCATGCGCAATTGGTATGTAGTGACCACAGAACCATCCAAGTGTTGAAAAACATTATGTTCCAAAACACCACCCGAAAGCTCCCACCAGCAGCGCGCCCAGCGCAAAGGGCAAGTCTCCACGGAAGAAACAGCTTCCAGCCAAATACCCTTGCCTTTATGTCTCTGATCCGTTTTGGAATGAGAAAGCCAAATATGAACTCCTCTACCAGACAAACGAACATCACCCCACAGAACTCCCTTGGAACACCGATTACCCAACAACTCGGACACCCTAAAGGCGCCAAAAAACATCCAAACCATCAAGGTGGC
Source organism: Lissotriton helveticus (assembly GCF_964261635.1). Lineage (NCBI taxonomy): Eukaryota > Metazoa > Chordata > Amphibia > Caudata > Salamandridae > Lissotriton > Lissotriton helveticus. The sequence goes on from NC_136059.1 coordinate 183,771,027, forward strand.
AAACAGGCAAGCTTCAGCCCTGTCCCTACACACTTCCGGCAAAATCGACACCACACTAGCCAACCTCTGCCAAGACAAAGGAGACCTCACCGCCGGAACACCACCCCGCTCCCGAGCCCACCCTTCTAACATTCTCCTGCCCAATTCCCCCGCAGATGGTGAGTAGCCCCAGAACAATTTACCCATAAAGGAAACACCCGCCAACTTCCCAGCAATAGTAACTCTGGATAAACCCCTGTCCATCAAACCCAACATAAACTGAACCACATCCTCTGATCTTTGCCACGACAGGTCCCTTTTGACAGCTCCAGAAGCCAAAAATTCTTTCCATGCCAACTCATACGCTGTTCTTGTGGAAGTCGCCAAGGACCCTACCACCAGCTGAAAGACCCTGTGTTGCCTACCGTCCACAGATGTTCCGGCATGGGAGTCGGCGTCTCGTCTGCCTCCAAAGCTAGCCCACGGAATCTCTCCCACTGTGAACGAGACAAAGCATCCGCAATGTCATTGTCCACACCAGGAATGTGTAGGGCCCTAAAGCAAATATCAAATCTAAGGCATCCTAACACAAAGACCCTGAGCAGCTTCAGAACTTGCACGTCCTTGGCAGATTGTCTATTGATCACCTGGACCACAGCCAAATTGTCAATCCTGAAAAGAACCTTCTTGTGCGCCAAATCCTGGCCCCACAACGTTACTGCCACAACAACCGGGAACAGTTCCAAAAAGGCAATGCTCCGGCCACCATTCCTCCAAGCCTCGGGCCACCGCTGAGCACACCACTTCCCTTGCCAATACAGGCCAAAACCATCACTACCAGCCGCATCAGAAAAGATCTGCACATCCCACATCCAATCCACTTCCCTATGTAGAGGAACTCCATTAAAAGAATGCAGAAAGGTGACCCACATACGCAAATCCTCTTTGACACCCGCCGACAGCCGAACCCGATGATGTGGCAAGTAACGACCAGACAGAGCCCTGCCTAGTCGCCTACAGAAAGTCCTGCCCGCCCTGACCACCCGACATGCAAAATTAAGGTGACCCAGTAAGACCTGCACTTCCCGCACCATGACTTTCTTTTTAGGCAACATTTGTTCAACCAACTCCAACATGTTCCTTTTCTTATCCAGAGGTAAACGAGCCTGCATGGACTGAGAGTCAAGTTCAATGCCCAAAAAAGACATGGTCGCGCAAGGACCCATGGTCTTCTCCGGAGCCAAAGGAACCCCCAAATGAACCATAAGGGACTGGAACTGAACCAAAGCATTCTGGCAGTCTAAAGAATCAGCAGCACCCACAAAAAAGAAATCGTCCAGATAGTGAGTGACCAAAGTGTGACCAGATTGCTGTGTGAAGAACCATTGTAAGAACGTACTGAACGTTTCAAACAACGCACATGACATGGAACAACCCATTGGCAGTGCTTTGTCCACGTACCACTTCCCAAGGAATTGGATACCCAGAAGAGGCCAATCTTCAGGATGGACTGGAAGCAGTCGAAATGCGGATTTAATATCGCATTTTGCCATTAGAGCCGAAGGTCCCGCAGCCACTACCAAAGACATGGCCACATCGACGGAAGAGTATGAAACAGAAGCTGCTTCATCATCAATAAAGTCATTCACAGAACTACCCTCAGGCCACGACAAGTGTTGGATAAGCCGAAATTGCCCCGGGTCTTTCTTGGGAACCACCCCAATTGGTGAAATAATTAACTCTTCCAGAGGCCAATCATCAAAAGGACCTGCCATTCTGCCTTCACACACCTCCTTGTTCAACTTCTCCCGGACTATATCCTTATGTTCATCTGCTGACTTAAGATTCTTTGACCACCTCCTCACACGAGGCCCCACATAACCCAGATGAAAACCATCTCTGAAACCAGACACCAGAAACTCTCTCAACTCAGCAGACCCATACCCGTGTAGCGCCTCAGACAAATGGAGCACATTAACCGGCGTATGAGCCTTTGGGCCCAACACCTGATGAACCTCTCCCTCCCCTGGAAGCCTGAGGTGTCTGTGAAGTGGCCTGATGTGTTGAACCCTGCTGTGACCACTGTTGCCCACCCGGAGGTCTGAGTCCCCAACATCTAGAAAGCGGGTGGCTCTTTTTCCCACACTGTGAACATTCATGTCGGAACTTACAAAACTCTCTAGTGCATGTCCCTCGATTGAAGTCCCAGCATGTCCCAACATTAGCCTGTGCTGATGTACCTGACCCCACCCCTCCCCGGGTGGGTCGCGCTTGAAAGGGGCGGTAAAGTAAAGGCAAACCACTGGCTGTAAAGATCGTTTTACCACTAGAAGCCGCTCCCATGGTGTGTTGCCAAAGGTCTGTGTCTAATTCCCCCCACTTCGCCTCAGGGTCCCAAGCCATACGGGCCCTAAACTCCTCATCATACTGCGCCCAAGCAAAGTCATTTCTAGTGATTTGAGCTTTACGAATCACATCCATGTATTTGAACAACGAAACGCAGCGCTCAGGAAACTTCTCACAGTATACACTGGCGTATATTAAAAACGCCGCCGTCCAATTTTCGATGGTCAGGGGGACTTTAGGCCGCTTAGCCAATTCGTATTCCTCTTCTTTGGACCCCTCTTTAGCACGTACTTCCCTATGTAACAACTTTAGGAGTTCCACAAACTCACCATTCCAAATTTTCTCCTTAGTGCTCAACATTAGATGAGCTCCCAACGGCTTAGTGACGCCCATATAGGGCAACTTCTTGATTTTCAACTCCTTACTATGTACAACCTTACCTGTGTCAGTTCCGACAGTAGAAGTCCCACTGTCAACCTTAGCCGCCACTCCCTTGTCAACCCCATCGGTACCAACACCCTGGTCTTTAACATAGCGACCCTTGTGTAACCTACCCCCAGACCCCGTGGAGACTAAATCTTCCCCAGACCCCACAGATACCATTTGAACCTGAGGCTGCACCTTCTCACCTGGACGTAACAAAGGAGGCTGACTCGGCTCCGTTCTCCACTCCACATGGGAAACATCATCCGCCGTCCGAGGAGCCCTCACTGAGGGGCCGAGCGCTCGTGGCCTGGACCGTTCAGCTCTCCCACGCACCACCGGTGCCTGTAAAGAACTAAGAGACACATGAGACTGCCCCCCCTTAGACACAGTATCCCGCACTTCGCCCTCCTCAGGGCTATCCTCATCATAGTCAAGAATTAACGATTCATCCAACTGAGAGGGGGCAGGTAACACCACTTCCTTCCGGACCTCTTCAAGGGTCAGTGAACGATCACGGGCTTTACCAACCCTGACATGAGAGCGAGGCGGGGAGGCAGACTGTACCCGCCTGTATGCCCCACCATCATTACCAATCCCAACACCTGTCACCGGCAAGAAATTCTGAAGACCTTGCGGAGCAAAAGCAGTCGCGCCGGACCTGCTCTTGGAAACTGCGCTGTAATCCCTCGGTGGAGCCAGTGAGATCGCACGTGACCTGCTAAAACCAGCTGCGCCGACATCCCTCGTTGGGGCCACTGAGGTCGCGCTTAACCTGCTTGTAGTGGCCACGACGGGATCCCTCGTTGTGACGGGACGTGCCGCGCAAGGCTCCACCCTCTTTTCACCTTGGCGCAAATGGGCTGCCTTCCGCCCTACCAAGTCCGCTGCTCCCGACTGCTCCCTATCCTGAAAAGAAAAAGGCCGGACTGATGTGCCAGGGTCCAAACTGCCTAAAGAACCAGCCGCTGGGAACACGTCCCCAGTTACCCTACCAAAAACCTGACTGCCCCCCTGAAAATCAACTGGAACCGGCCGCTTACTCTTAAGAGCCGCGCTCAAACGAAGCGGAGGGGGGGAAGGGGCACAAACTTCCTCATCACTGCTGCCGTCAAACAAAGCCAGAATTAACTCTGACGCCGTACCCGGAACCTGAGAACCCAATGCCACGCCGTCCCGTGGCGCCCCCTCCGAAATACCTGCCGCCCTATTCAGACCGCCAACCTGTAGTCCCGGGAAATGCACCACGCCAGACCTCGAACCCACCTCACCATGAGCTACCCCAGTACCCAACTGTGTTGCATCACGCAGCCCCTCAGCCCAAGAAGGGAAAACATCCAGACCCCCAAAAGACCGAACCCTAACCCCCGAGGGAGCCCCACCAAAATCGGCCCCCCCCATGGAAGATCCCACCATCCCCCTATCAGTAGACACAGAAAAAGAAGGAACCTGAGGAAAAACACCTTCCCCACCACCTACCCTTGATCGCAAATTGGGAGAAACATCATGCCCCCCAGTCTGCGCCCATTCACCCTCCCCTACAGAACCACTACACACAGAAAAAACCTCTCCCCCAACAGATAAAGGGGGGGAAAACAACAGGGGGCTAACAGGCACCTCAGGGGCCACTGCTACATCAACACCCTCTGACCTAGAACCAACCCCCTGCACAGATGAAAAGGAAACTCCATGTGGCCGGGAAGGATTGAAAAGACACCCTCCCATTGCTTCTCCCGGAGCATGAAAAACATATTGAGCAGGAACATCCACAGAAGCATGCCCCTGTTCATCACCCCCGCTCTGACAGGGCACAGTAGGCAGCGCCTCGCGCTCCAAAAATGCCTCCGCCCCTCCCCCCACAGCGACGTCACCAACCGCCACTGCAGAGGTCGAGGCAGAGCGCCGTGCGCCTCCACGCTGAATGGAAGCCCTACGACCTTGCTGCGAAGGGGCCGAAACGGCCCTCTCCCTAAAAGACAACATATTCAATTCGTGTGGCGCATCTCGCATTGAAGCACCATCCAACGGCCCACCCACGATGCTCCCGCCCAAACCAACAGCCGCCGAGGGCCCAGAACCCCTCCCCCGCTGTGCCTTCACCGCCGGGGCCGCTCTGCGAGAACGAGAGCGGCCCCGCTCACTTACCGCGTCATTCCGCCTCCGCTTCGGCGACAAACAAGCCGCCACCACCGCTGACACTCCCGCCGACGCACGGCGCTGGGGCCTCGACTGCTCGGCCTGCCGGTCCCCAATCACCAAGTCAAGGCGGCCTGCTTCGCTAAGGAGGCGAATCGCCTCTAAAACGCGATAATCCTCAGCTGCCATCTGAGATTAACGACGTCTGACGGGAAATAAGCAAATAATGACAAATTCCCTACACAAAAACTCACTAATCTAACCACACAAAAACTCGCTATTCTAACACCCGGCCACCAGGTCACCTAAGCCTAAAATGGTGGCCGGGGGGAGGAGCCCAAGCCCTTTATAGGCTGGGCTCCTCCACAACCAAAAATAGCCCAAAAGAAGCCCAAACCCCTGGCCTGCTTCAAAATGGCCCCCACCCGACCCTCCCAAACAGCCCGGGGGGGGGGACCTCCCAGGGGTCGGCTGCCCCCCCCCAAGCCCCCCATGGAGAGAGGGAGAATCCGAGGGAAGAGTCCATATCAAGAGTGGGTAGAACGATAAGAGAGACATAAGAGGTGGGGCAGAGCCTGCTTGATGAGACAGTTCCCAAAATGGAGAGCCTGGAAGGTGAAGAGAGAATCAGTATTAAGACATCCAGACTAGACAGCGCCCGTGTGTAGAGAAGAGGGATGCCACATGGAGCGATGGGAGTGACAGAAGGGAAAGACCCAGATTAGAAGGAAGCAGGTACCGAAAAGTGGTAAGCAGGGGGCCTGAATAAAGAGAGAGGGGCAAGAATAAAGAGAAGCAGCACATGACAGAGTGAGGAGACTTAGAATGGATAAAAGAGAGTCCCCAAACATGAGGGGAGATCTGGACTGCAGACAAGAAAGGGGCAAATGGAAAAAAGAGATAGCTCAACTGGAGGGAATCTGAAGAGGAAGATGGTAAAGAACAGACGGCAGGTAGAAAACATCCATGCACAGGCAGTGCAAGCAGCACACGGGTACAAAGGGAGAGGGTCACTGACTCAATCCAGAGTCAAAGAAGAGTGAAAGTTACAGTGGCTGCGGCCGTCTCATGTACCTCGAAGGTAATTTACAGCTGCACTGGCTATGCAGCAAGCACAAAGTCTGCATTTCCGCTTGTTTCATGCACATGCCCTGACTGCCAAACTCTCCCTGCTCTTTCACAACCTGCTTGGCTCCTAATACAACATAAGCCACACCTCAGCTCCAATTATCCAATGGGAGGCTACGACCAAGGCAGGGATAGGATGCACCATGTGGAGGGACGAAGGGGAAAAATGTACGTGAGACTTATTTGGGTCATCGCATCGGGCGTGATTACATCATCATATGCATCATAGTTCCTAGATCAACTTGGGCCAGCCTGAAGATATACCAAGTGGTTCATCCAGCGAGTTACATCTTTCATTTTGCTTTGAATTTAGGCCCACTACCAACTGGAGACCAAAACCTGTTGACCCGGCCCTGTAAAATAAGTGCCAGGGCTGAGCACTGGAAGCCACCTGCTCAAATTAAGCACTGGTTCAAGCCCAAATGTGCGGGTTAGGTTATAGGAGACAATCTTTCTCCGCAGGGAAACATGTTTTGCCCATGGAGAGAAAAAGTGAATTTTCATGACATTCGAAGCAGTTCTCCTGGTAACCTCTGCCGGGTGCAGCTTCCCAGGCGTACTTGCTGAATATAAAACAAAGGTACATTCAGACAGACCTATAAATCTCTGCTTGTGCTTTTATGTTTTTTTATGAATAGTCCTCATGTTTCTTGTATTTTAATACATTTTTATAAAAGATGCATGCTTCTTTCACATGCTCCTAATGCTTACTGGCAAGTTCAAGCTAAAATATTAATTCCTATGAAACTTGACTACTTTAGGGAACAGTTTCTGAGCTGCAACGCCTTTCTTAGTTACCTGTAGAGACAAGTGTTTGGCTCAGCACTGGTTAGTAAACTATACAAATTATTTAGGACTAGTGATTTTTAATATGGGATGCACTTTTCGTTGCTGATGAAATTGCACATATGCCAGATCCAGCTACAATAATAACTGTAGTCAGGACAATGCTTTACAACAATCTGATAGATCTAGCTAGAAAAAGCACAACCAGTTATTACAATAGCTCACTGAGTTCCACGCTTGTTAGTGAGATCTGCTTGTGAGAGGCAGGTTGCAGGTTTGAATTCCAGAGTGTTGACTACGCCTGTTATCCTTTTTCAAATTTTATTTTACTGCAATTTTATATCGCGTGTAAAAGTTCCAAGAGAAAGAAAAACGACAGATAATTAGGAGGTACATCAATAGATACTTAAACCCTTTGCTGACCTCATTGATGTGCACAATGAAAAGGTGCCACTGAGAGGAACTTATCATGTGTATTTTACATATCAATAAGTGAAAGAGTGCCCCTGTACATGGTGGCTGCTCTTATATTTGATTTTGGGCCTCTCGAAGGGAGAAAATATTATCCTGGTGCAAGGGGTGCTTGTATGAAGTTTCCTATATTGCCTGATCCCTTATCAGCACTGGCAAATTCACAAATGAGAGAGTGGGGTGTTCACTGCCTTCTTAATAGTCATGAGACATCACTAGTGATGTCACACACATAATGGATGAACAGCACAGGATTCGTTCCGGGTCATTCCGAGGATCAAGTTGGTGGGTGAGGCTACGGGAGGACTTAAGACAGCTACTACTGACCCCCGCCCACCAACCCGCACCCCCAAGTTCTGCGCATCAGCTCGATCCACTTTATTGTTGGGGGAGAGGGAAAGTGTTGGTTGAGAATGGGAGGATTCACCAGCTTCTCCCACCCACTCTCCCCTCCCTTCAAGCGGTGGAAATGACCCATGTGGCGGGGTAGGTGGGACAAGGATTGTTCCTAGTTCCTCTGTTTCCTTTCTCCACTCCAGGTTCATCCACACAGCTCCTTTGTCTCAGAATGGCTCTTTGTCCATGAGAAACTTTCTGGGAGGAAATAGTTGTGGGTCTGTGACCCAGCCAGAAAAGAGCCACTATTTGGAATTCAAACACTTTCAGGTTCCTTTCTGGAACCTAGACACACTATTCTGTGCCCCAGGAAGAAGCCAGATGCTGTTTGGATGTTTTCTTGAAGTCACATTTTGGGGTCATAATGAATTAGTTGCCCGGCGCCTCCGTCTCCAACACCAAACCCCACTGGGGCAATCTTTGCATATGTATACTCCACAGGCAATAGAATATCTTACATCTACCATCAAAGTTAATATTCCAATATGTAAGTTATTCGACCTCCTGCGGAGTAAACATTTGGATGTTTTCCTACTTTCTGAAAAATTACAAAATGCTGCTCATCGCTTTGGAGTACCGCCTCTTGGTTACGTCTAAGGCTTGTAGGACCACAGGTACAACACTTAGGGTCCAGGACTCACTCCAGCAGAGGCCACCAGCAGGGCGCTGTCCAAATCCAGTTGAAACTGTCAGCTGGTCACTCCAGGAAAAGGCTTCTTTGTGTCCCTGTAGCCACACACAAGTTAGTCAATTGACCCTTGTCCACCTTTCAGTCCTGGTTACAAGTGGGAGCAGATCCTGCACCTCGGACCTCCACACAGGTGGCAGACAGCAGGTCCAGTCATCATCTGTTTATCCGCAGGTCCAGATGTGGTTCTGAAGATCTGGATCCGAGGTGCCACTTTTGTAGAAATCACTAGCCAGTATGTGGGCCTGATTCCTGGATACGATGTAATCAATGAGCACAAAGTGCCCAGGCGCAACACCTCCCTCTTTTGTAGCACATCCTGTTTGCCTTATAGAAAACTATATACCACGGTGCACTAATCTTAGGGAAACTCAATATGACAGAACCCTTCTGCCCCTGGAGGAGGCTGGTGGCCCACCCAGAGGTATGCCTAGGAAAATTAGCATTCCCTCCTCAACAAAACCAAGCTGCATCTGGGTATCAGGCAAGGGAATCCTCCCACATGTTTGCAAAGCTCTGGGTTCAATGGTAGAGTCACAATAGAGCATGAGAAGGGATAACCAGATCCCAAGGACAAGCCCAGATCCTGAACTGGCATCCCCTGGATGCAACAGGAGAGTGGAGGATTACAGAGGCGAGCATCGCAGGGACAACGGATGGGGAGTCGACGTCCTGCCTATAAGAGGCCAAGCCACTCCATACTGTGACCTTTTCACAGATATCTGTAATGCTCACATTTCTCAGCACCAGGGGTATTGTTGTTTCCAGTATGTTGTTTGATTGTATAAGAACTGAATGAAAAGATTTGAAACAAAACTGCTTCTGCGACCAGCTCCACCTCCGTCTGGCTACACGTTGCACTGGCATCAAAAGTCCTCTCTTCCCCAAGTTGCGTTCTACACTTAAAAATGAATAGGCAGACCTCTCCCTGGTCCCTTCCATTCCTGAGAGAGGATGAGTCACATGCCTCACTCTCCGGCCTTCCTGTCAAAAGGCACAAGTCTTTAATTCTGCTCTGGGAGCAGTTGTTACACCTCATCAAGGGGAAAAAGCACTGACAGGGAGGCAGCTGCTAGTCGAGTAATGCTAATTAGCCCCCTGGAGCGTCAAGCCAGCAAAGTTTAACTATTTAAAGTTACTTTTCCTGTATACAGATCAAAAATCAACTGCAGATTTGATTTGAAAGTTTAAGTAATGTTAAAAAAAGTGGTTGAATGTCTTCTTTACCTTATCCTAAACCAAAGTGAGTGAAAATAGTGTTTTACTTTAGTTTTTATCATAGAAACAGCTACAGACCTGTACAGTAAAATAGCTCTTGAGGGCTAGTCATTACAGGAACATGACAACATGAAATTCTTACATTTTCCTCTTTTCGATACTAATCGCTCTTCCTTGTAGGCTACAAGAACTACTTAGGAGTGACTAAATTAATTTTTTTAAGTATGGTTACTTTCTGTCAAAAAGAGTTATTTTGACGGATATCCCAGCAGGTTTAAAAGCTTCAGCAGTCATGCTACACGTGTAGGCCTGAAACCATGCGTTCCTTGTCAGCCTAGTCGATGGCACAATATGTACTGCAGTTCACAGGTGACATTTCATTTTGCCGTTTGTGCACTTTCCTTCATCATATACTGTGCCTTACTGGAAAGTTAAATATGACAGTTGGGAATTAGCCAATTTGACCATGTTTTAGTGGTCACCGCACATGCACTAGGGATTGAAGAGGAGTACCCCACTGTGGCAAGTTAAAAAAAAATTCACCAATACGGTTCAGTAAAAAACAGATGAGCACGAAAATAGAGGAATTTTCTAACAACGTTCCTGAGGCTGGAGACCCGTTAACAATTCATGATAATGAAGTCCTGGGATCCCACTCCTGTTCTAGTGCATCGCTTCTGCTCTCCTTGAGAAGCATTAAGTAGCCAGAGAGGCTTCCTAAAGAACAGAATGTCCCGGTTGGTGTCCTTATGATACGCTTTAGGAACACCAGCAATTAGACGAATCCCAATGGCCACGCGTGGGTGGGTGCGGAGTGTTTGAAGCTGGTCGCCAGAACTAGATACACACCAGAGGTTGGACTCTAAATACGCTCATTGTGGGAATGGCACCAAAGTGCCTAAGTGCAACTGCCTCCAACCCTTCCAAGTAAAACAACTCTAGAAGCCATTCCCATTCTTAAAATACAGAAACAATAAACTAGGGAAAACCAGGACACAGCCTACATGTGCTTAAAAAAACCTAAGAAAGCATTTTTTTTACTTGAAAAAAAATCCCTGTCACTGAGTTGCCCAAACACCCCAGACGTGAAAGGGATAACCCCTAGAAGAAAGTACGTTTGTGGATTGTGACATTAATGTTGTCTTCTGTCACAGTTTCAGTTTTAATTTAACCTACATACAAATTTACATAAAAGCATGTAAGGATAAACAGTGATTATTTGTGAGGTCATCATCCTTCCAAGGTCGATGAACAACTGCCATTAAGGTGTGCAAAACATTTAGGGGCATATTACCAAGGGTGGCGATAGGCAATTAACGCCGGTTTAGCGGCCGTTTTCGGCTGCTAAGCGGCGATAATTCTATCGCTCTATAAGCAAGCTGTCGCTAACTGATGTTAGCGACAGCTTTTAGGCGATAGCGAGCGGTTTGGGGCCCGCTTTGCATGTCAGCGATATTTATCGCTAATGACATGCAAAGTGGGCTTACCCAACCTGTTAGCGACTGAAAGCAGTCGCTAACGTCGCTATTGCCTATTAGCAAGGTAGGCGTAGCGATGGAAATATTCCCGCTATCGCCAAAAACTAACGCCTGCTCAGACCAGTTCTTAGCCATGTTATCCAATTGGAGGTGGATAACATAGCTAAGAGCATTTTGTCGCTAATGCGTAAATATCGCTGTATTCTCAGCGATATTCACGCATTTTGACGCTATCGCTGATATTTTAGCACAATGGAGAAAAACATTGCTAATAGCATGTTTTCTCCGCTAACATATCCAGCGATAGGCAGCGATAAAAAAATTGTCGCTAAGCCCATTTAGCGATAATTATCGGTACTTGTTGGTAATATGCCCCTTAGTCCTGTAAATCAAAATAAAACAACCACTGCCAGGGCAAGTAAGAGCGGTGGGGCAGTGGGGTCGGGTGGGAGGGGGAATTTCGACAGCCGACGACGAGGGAATATTAATTATTTATTTTAATTGACCCTCGTGGTCGTCTGTCGAATCCTCCCCACAACCCGGCCTCACCACCACACCACTCCTACCTGCACCGGCCGCGGCTGCAATGGAATTTGCAAATCCGCAATAAAAGTGTTATATAAAAAAGACTTTAGATTATTTGTGTACCCCTTCTATTGACATTGCACAGTAAACAACCAGGGCTGCGTGTTTTCTTTGTTCCAAGGTCAATAATAGCACATTTGTGCATCTTTTAAATACAAAAGAGACAAAACACAATCAGAGGCTGATAGCCTTGTGAATTAAACATGTCCTCCCAGGCAGCTTTATATCAAATGTCCTGTTGAGACTGCGTAGGAGACATTGAAGGTGGCAGCAGGCCAGTTACTGCTTGTAGCTTCGATTGTCGTTGAGAAGTTGTCTGAAAGCAGCGATGTAAGGTTGTCACAGTTTTACAGTTTGGTCCCATGAGTGGTTTACTTAATCAGTGTGTAGTTTCAGCTCTAGGTAGCAAGGGTACCCTGAGACAAAAGGAAAGCAAGGGGAATGGCCTCCTCTGCTCAGTAGGAAAGCCAGGGTGCCCTGGACCCTAATGCAAGGAAGGAAATGCCCCCCAGGCTGCTGTTAGAATTATAAAATACAGACAAGGTTAAACGGTCTCTATGGGCACTGGTGCCACTGCACCTGCTGCACCAATAAGAGCTATGCCCCTGGCTGCTGTTTAAATTATAAAATACAGACAGGGTTCAATTGGCCCCTTTGGGTCCTGGTGCGACTGCACCTGCTGCGCCAATAGAAGCTATGCCCCTGCCACTCCCCATCAGTAGAGTAATAAAGGCAGTCCCTCCACCAATGGCACTAATGGTAGTTGCGCCCCTATTTCAGCCCACTGGACTGCAAGTCTGTTTCCGGCTTAGATAACTAGGGGGACATCCCTTATCCTCACTCAAGGGGGGAGAGGTCCCCTATGGAGTCAAGACCGATGAACGGTAGTTGAGCCTGCATGCATGAAATACTGCATTGCATCTGTACCTGAAAGACTATATCATTCAGGTTCCATCATTCTAACAACGTGTCTGGGCTGTTGCAGGCAAAGAGAGGGCTCAACATACTTCTGGCGCCTCTTTTCATCCATGTAAGTGAATTCCACAAAGACATACTCGATACTTGCTGGACAGAGTCCACCTTCCTTCCTCCTCCTGAGGCTCAGGATCTTCAGAAGCTGCCAGCCCTGATTGCATCGCAGGAAGGCTGTAGCCGGCCATGGTTACAAGTGCAGGAGGAAGATGGCGGCGGGCGTGCTTACAGTCACAAGTGCCTGACTGCACCCATGATGTCTTGTACGCTGTCTATTGCAAAGATGGGCGTCTGATCACAGAGATTTCTAGGACATGGTCCCAAGGTTCCCTCAGAGGTGGCTCCCCCAGGATGCCACAGACTTGATGAATGTAACCTAGCAGAACATAGCTCCTGCAATATCCTCCTTCAATGCGCTGTAAAATAATATATTATGCAATACACATTTTTCGAAACTGAGGTTGCTGAGTTCGTAAGCAGGACGAGGGTCTCACTTTCTCACAGAGGGTTAGAGGCCCAAGCTCTTTATTATAAGAGATGTGCTATTTGGACACCACGTGCTTCCATATACATGATGAGGATAAGTAATTTTTAGCTGTGATGTGACCAGCCAGTGGTGCTGCACCACTCTGGGAACTTCCTGAGTCCTGGGTCAATAGACAGGGCCAGAGTCCAGGAATCCAACTCCCAGAAGAGAACATGCACTAGAGAGCCCTGGTGGTGCAAACCCACAGGCGGGGTATCACTCGCTCCGTGCACCCGGCAGAGGCACCTGGCAGACCTGGCTCACTGGCTGGGGATTTGGATGGGGAACCACCCTCTCTCCCCAAGTGCTTCACACATAGCAGGGTCGAAGTCAGTCATTCAGTCTCAGGGGTTTCATGAGAAGATGCGTTGGTCGGTCCCATTTTGCCTCCAGTCCATACACTCCCACTGCTCTGGGCTTGGGCAGTAGACATCCTCTCTTTCGGGTGCAGTGAGGTCTCATGTATGCCTTGCTTTTTCTTTACCTCATCTCTGCTCAGACCTAGTTGAGCGTGAGCATGGGTCATAGCAATTGTTTCTCAAAGATGCAGTCAATCCTGGAATACCCTGTTTCTTCAGACTGCACAAGACGCTCCATGGAGTCTCTGGTTTTTCAGTGTGTTTCTCGCCAGGTCTGTCGCCACACATGCTGCCACAAATATATCTTGCACTGTGAGTCATCGGTTGATAAACAAGGGTCCTTTAGAAGAAACAGTGTCAGCACCTCATAAATCCAGGCGTCCCTTCATGCCATACAAATGTCAATGGACCTCCCTTTCCAGATGGTGCAGAGCAGATATTCTGCACACTCTCTTCTGTGACCTAATAATAAATTTCCTCCAGTAAGGCTGTGTACTGGGCCTAGCTGTTATGACACATAGTGCAATAGACATGCAGTGAGGGTCAGGGTTTGTGGAGCGAAGCTCAATTCTGTGCTATGTCTACCATCTCCTAAACAGGTTCTTCCAAATCTTCTGATCCATTCCTTGTGCTTAGAACACTTCTGTCTGATCCAGGGGTCACCAACATTTTCCATAATGAGAGCTACTTATAATTAGTGAAAATCATTGTGAGCTACTGAGGGCCAAGCCACTAGAGCATTCTAACCAGACACCCCTACGCCCAGCTTAATTGATGTCAACCCTAATGTCCATAGGGTCAGATACTATGGTTTGAACAAAATACTTTATGGGATGTATGTGTATGGGTGACCTAAAGCCTGTTTCATATGTACTTGTGAGACAGGACATACATGTTGCCTTAAGTGGCACCATTACATGTATAGCACAAACATACAACCTTTATTTTTAATGTGCAGAAAAATGTTCTGCAAAAACGTTAGTAATATGGAAATAAGTTCTGCACTTCAAATTTCTCCCATTTAAATAAAATAGCTGTATTTTTTAGTTATTAATATGGGACCATGTCAGCCAGCCACTGGGAGCAAGATGTCTGCTGTGTGTAAATGTAACCCTTTGAAATGGGAGAAAATTAAACTGAAAGGTTAACTTTCTGTTTATATAAACTCCATGAAAGTCATCATTTTTTTTTCTTCCCATTTCAAAGTGTCTCATTTACAAGCAGTAGACATCTTAATGACAATGGCCTGTAGACTCAGTGCCATATTTATAACCGAAAAATACAGACTTTTTTTAAAATGCGAGGAATTTAAAGTGAAGAAACATGCTTCATAAAAGATTGCTTAATTGAAAGTGCAAAAAACCATTAAGACTTAATAATTTATAGAAATATTTCTCTTCACTTTAAATTTTACCCATTTACAAAATGACTGTATTTTTCATTTGTAAATATCGCAGTTTCTACTGGCCACTGAGAGCAAGAGGCCTGCTGTTTCTAAATGCAACACATGGGAGAAAATGAAAATACTTAATTATTACGTTAAATGATGCCCAGATGAGGCTCCCATTCTGGAATAAATGAAGAATGATCCATGCAAATATTGTTGTCATCATGTACTGTAAGACAACAACCACTGGCAGAGCCAATAGTTCTTGCATTTGAAAGGCGTTAACCAAATGCGGCACCACTCATTCACTGGCCTATTTCATGATGCAACAGTAAGTACTTTGCTGGATTTGCTTTAATTTACAATTCCAGAATGGCAGAGGCACATATTGTGAGCGGTACAGTAAAAGAAATATAAGCATAATGGAGAAAGGAAAGTCATGGTTGCAAATTGCAGCTCCTGGACTAACCAAAAAGAATACATTTTAGAAAAAATGTGCTGGGGAACGAACAGCTGGGGCGCAACTGAGGAGCATGGCAGGGATCAACGCCATCGAGCAGCAGGAGCAAATGGGAGAAGGGGAATGAGATTTGAGAGGTGAAGCAGCACTCAAGGGTTAGAGCAGGAAAACACATGAAACCCTATGGAGTGGTGAAAGAAAAAGAAACAAGCATTTGCAATGAATAGGTCTCGCATTAATTAAGTTTGAGCTATTGGCATTGCCAAATATTGCAACACCAATTGCAACAAAAGTCTATAAATTGTAGGCCAAAAAAATGTGTATTTTTTTTGGTAGCAATTGTGGCATGCTGCGCTTTAGATGAATATGTTTAAAAGTAAAGTGGGCCATACTGCGATTGCTACAATAGTTAATTGTGGATGCGTTAACGATTGATGTGCACTGATGGATGGTGGTGTGTGTGCCTGTAGAAATTGTGCACTGGTGGTATGTGTGCCTGGTGGAAGTGTGTACTGCAGGCTGGTGGTGTGTGTGCCTGGTGGAAACGTGCATTGCCGGCTGGTGTTGTGTGTGCCTGGTGAAAGCGTGCTCTGATGGCTGGTGGTGTGTGCAAAGCGTGCACTGACTGCTGGTGTTGTGTGTGTGCCTGGTGAAAGCGTGCACTGACGGCTGGTGGTGTGTGTGTGTGTACCTGGTGAAAGCGTGCACTGACGGCTGGTGGTGTGTGTGTGCCTGGTGAAAGCTTGCACTGACGTCTGTTGGTGTGTTCCTGGTGGAAGCTTGCACTGACAGCTGGTGGTGTTTGTGCCCCATGAAAGCGCGCACTGATGGCTGGTGGTGTTTGTGCCCGGTGAAAGTGTGCACTGCCGACTGATGGTGTCTGTGTCTGGTGAAAGTGTGCACTGACGGTGTGGTTGTGTGTGTGGTTCTGTGTGTGTGGTTGTGTGTGTGTGGGTGGTTGTGTGGGTGTGGTTGTGGTTGTGTGTGTGTGTGGTTGTGTGGGTGTGGTTGTGTGTGTGTGTGGTTGTGTGTGTGTGTGGTTGTGGTTATGTGTGTGTGGTTGTGTGGGTGTGGTTGTGTTTGTGTGAGTGGTTGTGTTTGTGTGTGTTGTGTTTGTGGTTGTGTGTATGTGTGGTTGTGTGTGTGGTTGTGTGTGTTATTGTGGTTCTGTGTGTGTGGTTGTGTGTGGTTGTGTGTGGTTGTGTGTGGGTGTGTGTCTGTGTGTGTGGTTGTGTGTGTGTGTGTGTGTGGTCATGTGTGTTTGTGTGTGTGTGTGTGTGTGCTTGTGTGTGTGTGGTGTGTGTGTGGTTGTATGTTTGGTTGTGTGTGTGTGTCTGTGGTTGTGTGTGTGTGGTTGTGTGTGTATGGCTCTGTGTGTATGTGTGTGGTTGTGTGTGTGGTTGGGTGTGGTTGTGTGTATGTGTGGTTGGGTGTGGTAGGAGTGCAAGACGTAGGCCAGGCCTGACGTAAAACAGTAAGAGTTCATGCAGAAGGTATGACCCCAAAACCTCTAATGCACAGATAGGAAGACGCAGAATGGAGAGGGGAAGAACCTGCAGAGGACTAGGAAAAAAGTCCCGCCAGTCAGACCACAATCACTCAAGGAGTGACGGCTGTTGCAAAGCTAAATAACGCAACCCATGCTGCAAATGTAGTAGTAGCGACATGAAACACATATAAAACAACCTTGCAAGACAGTGTCCTTTTGGTATTAAACAATTCAGGCCAGGTAGCGGAGGGGTTTGGAGCAGACAAAACCACAACACCCAAAGAGCTGCTCACAGGAAGACCAGTGCAGGACCAACCTGCCCCTATGGCTTTTAATGTGGCAGAAACCAGTTGTGGCCTTTCACTCTATACTTGCATATGATGCAATTCCTCCTCTTCCTGATAGGGCACTTAATTACACTTATTCTGAAATTCCAGTGTGGGAAATCCTTATGGAACTTCAGATCTAGACATTTTTGATAAAGGTGAGGGGTGGTGTGTGTGTGTGTGTGTGTGTATTGAGACCCACAGGCACTTGATAATATTAAGGCATGTTTCTTGCCAACACCTTGATAATACTGGGGTCTAAATAAATAAATGAACTTGATTAAAGTCATCCATTTTCGTATTTACAGAACTATCGTATTTTATATCAAATAAAAAGAAAAAAAATAAAGTTATTTCTTTACTCAACATTGCTTGCTATCTAACAATTAAAAAAAATAACAGGAAACCTTCGGTAATTGTAAATGCTTATGTTTTTGTTTACTGGTTAAGTGTTGCTTTCCTTCTGCCCATGATGTTGAGAGTAGGTAGCATTCTCTGAAGACAGGGCAAGACGTGTGTAGCTGTTTCACACCTAATCACAACCAGCACTGTTAAATGCACACAAACTTGCTTCATGACCCTGCCACTGGATCTACGAGTAAGACAAACAGCAATCACAGACAGAATTTAGGCATTGGGACTAGCTGGACAAATCTCATCACTCAAAATTTGGGCAAATTGTTCTTAAGTAGCCTAATTGAACTAGAATTTTCTACAAAGATCCCACGCAGGCGTGTTCTAAATAGGCTTGGTTTGGACTTTGCCTTTCTCCAGATATAGATCGGAATGTGCAAGAATGAATTTCATAAAAAGAAAGTACAATTCCTACAGCATGCCTTTCATACCTCCTGCATATCATTACCTTCTTGAAAACAATGACCTTGGGATAGCGTTCCAGCTTCTTCATCTTTTGGGCTTTCCGCAAAGCGTTTGTCATCAGTGGCCTCGCAGGGTGGACGCTTCGTGCTTTGGTAGACATGTGGTTTAGGATGGAGAAATGTCACCTATCCGAAAGGGGGTGGTGGAGGGGCGAGTAAGTGCAAGTAATAACAAGGGTTGCAGGCCTCGTGTCTGCAACAATTACTTTCACACAGACGGAGTGGGCACTAAGTTGGGAACCTAACCCTGCAGAATACAGGGGCTTATTTACAAGCCCATTGTGCCACCGGTACGTCACTTTTAAAATGGTTAAATGTGACGTACCGGTGGCGCAAGGGGCTTGTAAATAAGCCCCACAGTATTTAAAGGGTATGCCTGAACCCTTCCCATCTTCTATACGCTGTAAAAGCAACATGTTTATGATCAGAACTCACACACGCACAATAGCTTGTAGTCACAATAGCTCTGGCGGACATAAACAAGCATTGGGTGGGCGGCTGGGCCGCAAAGAACAAAAAAAAAACACAAGAAAAAAAGAACCGCGAGTGGTGACACGAGTGGTGTGCACGCGCATCACCTCAAATGCTACTTTGTCGGCGATCAGTTTGCTAAAACGCGCATGCGCGTGCGCTCTTTTGCACGTTCTAGCAAGCTAATCGCCGGCAAAGTAGCATTTCTGAGAGCCCCAAAATGTCTCGGCCGAGACCAGCGCAAGCGCTGGATGAGCCCGAGACCTAAAAATGGGGGCATATTAGCAACAACTTGCGATAATTATCACACACTGTGCTTAGCGCGATTTTTTTTACCGCCTCCCATCGCTGGATTTTATCGCGGAGATAACGTAGTATTACCAACGTTTATCTCCACAGAGATAAAAAATCCAGCAATAGCGGCGAATCCCATCTATAATGTGAGATTTCCAGCGATAAAAATCCTATCGCTAAGGAAAATCTCGCTAATAGGCAGGTGGGGACTTAGCCGTGGAATCCACCTCCCACTGACTAATATGGCTACGTCAGGTTTTTACCAGGTGTAAAATCCTGGCGCTAATCGGGGTTAGCGTGCATTTTTTTATCACATCGCGGGTATTGCTAATAGGCGATAGCTGTGTTAGCGACTGCTTTCAGTTGCTAGCAGTTTGGGTACGCCCCCTTTGCATGTCATTAGCGATAAATACCGCTGACATGCAAAGCCGGCCCCAAACCGGTCACTATCGCCTTGAAGCTGTCACTAACTGCTGTTAGTGACAGCTTGGTAAATGGGCGATAAAAACAATCGCTGCTTTATTGTCAAAAAGTTCCACTAAAGTGGCGATAACGCCCTTGTTAATATGCCCCATAGTTCTCTGAATGTCATCAGGTGGAAGGATAGAAGTCATCAAAACAAAAGGATGGTAATGTAGCTATGCTCCAGGGGAGGGGCATATACAAGGAGAGGAAAGTGTCTAAACCCTTGAGAAGTATTTCATTTTGCCGAAGAAAACATGAGGTAAATGGTGGCTGTCACAAGGAGGGATCCGTCTTCACAGAAGTTATTCTTTTCAGACCGCGCATGTGGAGAGAGCTGTGTTCATTCTCCACTTGCACTTTGCAGCTTCCCCTAAAATATGCATGTGCAGAGAACCAGCGTCCTTCCTTGGAAGTGTCAGAACAGGTGCAATTATCGAGGATACATAAGGAGCATTTCTGGTGATTACTGAACTATTACTTTCGGATCCAGCATATGGTCCCTGTCGTGTCAATGTACTGTACAGAGTCCAAGCACCTGTTCTTCATCTCTTTCATTCCATGTATATTTTCTCGTCCCTCCAACCTCTGTTGTCTTCACTTTCTCTTTGTATTCCCCCCTGGTGCTCACCTTTTTCCCTCAATCCTTACACTCCAGCGTTTGTGAGGCTCCACCAGACCATCCACTGAGTTTGAATGCTTTGATATACCCATTCAAGACCCCTCACTTCCAAGTCATGCAACCAGTCCAGACTGTTTTCAACCAAGACCAGCTTTTTGAGACACCAATATGTTCTCTATTATACTACTAGCAAACTTTAAAGAAGATGTATTCCTTACATCATATCAAAGAACTTTCAGTTTTAGACTTTGAGTTATCACTTATTACTTATTTCTTGAGTTACTCACGTCCTTAGTGGAGATTGAAGACTCACATCTTGCAATTCTGACAAAATAAAATCTATTGAGTAAAAAAGTAAGCAAATGAGATTGACAAAAGGACACCCAATGATAAATAATGGGCTGACCCGAAGCTCCATCTGCGTATTGTTATTGTACACAATAGGTCCTCGAAAACAGATAGTGGAAAGATAGGTAAGATCTAAAATACAACTTTGCTTACAGAGCTAATTAAATATTGGTGCCTTATGGGCTCTTCTCTGCTGGCTGCATGCCATTTAATATGGGAGACCACACATTTCCCACTGGGGATTCTCCACTCCAACCTCTGTCAAAATATTGCATCAGTGACAGTAGTTCTCTACATTCTTCTTCTTCAAGCAGTCTCACTTTTTTCCTACCTTAGGCTCCATGTACTAACCGCATACCTGTCGTCATCTAATGCTATACCACATAATTAGGATTCTACTATTTGTTCAGAAGGCACACACTCATTTTGTGATAGTGGCACTTACAGGCATCACATGAACAGTATGTATGCAGATGTGCAACGGCTGAGTATGGTGTAAAAATCGTATATCGTTCCTGTATCATATACTCCTACGCAATACAGTGTTAATCTCAATGTATGTAACCAAGAATGTATAGAACAAAGAATGTACTAATATTTAGATCAATCTTTATAGCAAATATTGTGTTTTTTTTATAGTTGTTTAGAGCTGTCTGTTGTTTCGAATATACTTCCTAATTTTCATGTCTCAAGGCGGCACTGGAGCCACAAGGCTCAGAGTTAAACATTTGCACATTTCCTAGAGGCGCAGCCTCACTTCCAAACCTGGTAAATGGAAGTGGGATTCCATGAGAGCAATGAGCATACTATTGCATGTAAAAAGGACGTCCATTCCTTCCTCTAGGAGAAGATACGGACACATGCTTATTAGATCGATTTTAGCTGAGATTAACAAGTTTCTGCAACGTTATTCAGCTCCATTGGCTTGCATTGATATGATAGTAAAAAAAAAATATATATATATGTATATATATATATATATTGAAGAGCAATGCGCCTAGCGCTTTAGGGAGGGCTCACCACAGCACATCAGGACCCTCCGGCCTTTGTTTGCTTCCGAAAATCTCACAGCCTCCCTCCACATTGATTAAAAAGAAGTCCGACGCGTTTCGGGGCAGACACGCCCCTTCTTCATGGACGTTTCACAGGGGCACAGTCAACTCACCATGATGATTTAAATGCATTTTATTTAAATCTGGTCCGCCCTTAGTGGGTGTGGCTCACGAAGCTGTGTTGCCAGGAATGCTGGTAACTGTAGTCATAAGGTGAGTTTATCAGTAGTCCTTAAGTAGGTTGTGCTCCTCTGTGCTGCATATGTCATCTTGATTTATTTCCTTAAGTAGGAGCTTGGGGGGCAGGCTACGAGGTTATAATTTCATCATGATGTGTCGCGCTGGCATGCAAAGATGAAGTATCCTCACCACAGTCCTCACCAGGTGCAGCATTTCTGCATTATCTGAAACGCGTCTGGAAGGACGCTGGTTCTCTGCACATGCATATTTTAGGGGAAGCTGCAAAGTACAAGTGGAGAATAAACACACGTTATCCGAAACACGTCTGACGGGGCTTACATAAATCAAGACCTGCCAAACCACGCAAATTGGTGTCTGTATCCCTTCCTCTGAAGCATTTGCCTACTGGGAGTGCGAGAGACATTATTGGGAATACTGCTTGGAGATATATATCCACACATGCAGGTGCCCATTTGAGGGAAGCCACACGAATTCAATGTGCTCACTTTTCTTTATTGAATGTTCGCCAGCAGGAACCTTTTCAAGAAAACAGGACACCAATATTGCACTTCTTATTGCCAGACGCGTTTCAGGTAAGCAACCTTTCTTCAGTGGCGCAGAAGTAATTGACACGCAGTATTGCACAGTTCATTTAACACCTGCCCCAGTGGGCGTGGCCCAAGAGCCTTCTGGGTATTGTAGTGCATCCAATTTTTCCCAGTGGGTGCGTTGTCATTTTATATTAAAACCAAATGGCAGCATTGTCACGGATGACCCCGGCAAATATCGCTAATGAGATGCAGAGTAGATATTCCCGTGCAAAAAGCAGCGAATACACCATTTCGCAACTTCATCAACCACCAGCAAGATCAGCGAAGAGAATACAAAACAGGCTATAAGGTGCCTTAGCAGCAGGAAGTTTACACGTGCTTTGACCTGGTATAAAGTCGGACTACAACCCGCAATATGAAAGGGAGCCCAGCCCGCAGCCACAACTGAACGGGAAAGTCACGGGTACAGTTATTGATTATATTTTTTTGTCACCTTGTGTTTTATCTAGGGTTTTATCATGTAAGGTTGTAGTGTCTGTTTTTTAGTGATCATAATCCTGTGATTTTAGAGGTGGATTCAGGGGCTGCTTTAGGTTTTAAAGAAAGCCAGATGACGGTAGTTAGTGATCTGACCCCACAAGACCAGGGGAGAAGAATTAAATGATCAAAGGTGATCCCAGACACCTTCCTACAGAAAGTGCTGACCAAGGCTGAAACTGAGGTAGCAATATGCTTGGATAATTCTGCACCAAGTATGAAGATAGTTGATGCCTTTGATGTTATATGTACCCAGATAAAAATTGATCTGACGGTCAAAAATAAATCCAGACCTTGTCAAGGGGAAAGATGGTTCAATAGTAGCTGTTCCCAGGCACATTCGGCCCTGCTTAAAGCATTGAAAGTAAAACCAAGAAACAGGGAACGGATTGCGAGCTTAAGAAAATCGTATAAACAGGCTATTATACACTGTAAACAGCGGATTAAAGATGAAGCCTGGAATAAACTTTTATCAGATGAAGTTCTCCGGGACAGCGAAAAACTTTGGTCCACGGTTAACCATCATTTTTTCTCTGGGGTAGAGAACACTCCTCTGGAATGCATTATTCCAGATGATCAGTGGCTAGCACATTTTGGGAACATTTACGGGAACCAGAGCCATGAGACCCCGATAATTGATATATTTTCCAGGCAGTCAGTCTCCCCTGTAGTCTTTGAGGAGTCTGACATTGAAAGAGCAATTGTCGAGATATCAAAGAACAAAGCGCCGGGTCCAGATGGGGTCCCGGCAGATCTATACAAGAGTGCTCCTAAATTGTGGGCTAAGATCCTGACAAATGTTTACAATGCGTCAGGATCAAATGGGTTCCCGGCATCATGGGCCACATCAACTATTATCCCAGTTTTTAAAAAGGGGCAGAGAGGGGACTCTTCATGCTATAGAGCTATATCCTTGATAGACTCTGCAGTTAAAATCTTGGGCAGAGTCATTTTGCATAAACTGATGCATTGGTTGGATGGCAGAGGGGTCCTCTCAAACCTCCAATATGGTTTTAGATCGGAAAAAAAAGCACCCTTGACCAGTGCCTGAACCTACAACTTTTAATAAGTAAATACACAATAGCCAAGGAGGGGTCCCTTTACATGGGTTTTATGGACCTCTCAACAGCTTTTGACCTGGTGAACAGGTCAATGTTGTGGCAAATTTGATTGGATTTGGGCATTGATCCATTGTTGGTAAAAAAAATGTTTTTTTTTTTTAAACATTTTATTAATTTTAAAGAACACAAACAACTTGCAAGGAACAAAGAGAAAGAAGATGACATCATTTCTTTACAGAGTTGCATCATGTGGGAGGAGTGGGGAGAGTCCACAAGCGTTCATACAATATCTCGGTAAGGAGTTTCGGGGGGGGGGGCAGTGGGAGCAACAGCAGTTCAACAGTTCAATGTATAGCATCACGTGGAGGAATCATTGGGTTGTGGGGACGTCAGTTCGATATCCGATTCCGGGAGGGGGGGGTACATATATCACCACGGTAAGAGTTCCATTGAGTCCATATCTTCCCCCATTTACGGGGCGTACCTCGAGAAATATACACAGTTTTTTCCCTGAACATGCACCAATCCATGTTTTGTTTCCATTGCCGAACCCTGGGCGGTCCCTGAGCACCCCATAATTGGGCAATATCCCGCTTGGTGATCATATTACCCAGGGTCACCCATCGGAGCTGCGGTACATTGTAGTCATTCGGCTCCCATACATTCAGCAAGCATCTCCTAGCCTCCGGCACCGACCGCACACCCGTAACCTCACTCATCACTTCATGCACACGAGACCAAAATCGCACTATCTCGGGACACTCCCATAGTATATGTAGGAATGTGCCCACGAGACCACAGCCACGCCAGCACAGGCCATCAACAGAAAAGCCCATGTGTACCAAGCGGGGACCAGTCATGTACACTCTATGAAGGATTTTGAGCTGTACAAATCTGAGGCGCGCCGGGATGGCCACCTCTTTGGGGGAGGAGATCGCCGCCTGCCAATCTTCATCGTCGAGCTCTAGTCCGTCGCTAGTCCAACTCTCTCTAAGGTGACACAAGAGATCGGACCTGGAATTAATCAATTTTTTATAAATGAGCGAAATCGTACTGTCCGGGACGTGCCCGTCTAGTATTCTATCCTCAAGTGGGGATGCTTCCGGTATGTCCGTGCCCGAGGGGAAAACAGATAGGACCGCGTGACGGACCTGGGCATAGCGAAAAAATTTGCATTCATTCAGACCGTATTCAGTTTTCAGTTCGTCAAACGTCTTCATTCTCCCTCCAGCCCATACGTCGTTCACCTTGCTGATACCTATCAAATCCCATCTATCAAATCCCTTCGATTGCCAAAGAGACCCGAGCCTATCGGAGGCATACAGTGGAGTGGCGCGAGTCAATTTATCAGTCCAGCCCAATGCCATTGAGGCATGGCACCACACTTGGACGGCTGTCCTGGTGGGACCCGTTACATTCCGGGGAGCAGGTCTGGAGTAAAGAGCTCTATAGTAATCACCCCCAGGCAAAAGCCATTTGTCCAGTTCGAAGGCTGGATTCGGTGAAGGGCCGTACATACAATGATTTATCGCCCCCAATTGGGACGCCCAATAGTAACGACGGATATCAGGTAGAGCAATACCACCATCGTACCACGGGAGTGTCAATTTAGCAATAGCAATACGAGATCTTCCCCCCCACACCAATTGCCTCTGCAAGCTCTCAATCTCACGAAAATATTTAGTTGGCACTATATCAAGTGTATTCTGCAATACGTAGAGGAAACGGGGCAGTGACATCATTTTAAACAATGCTGCCCTTCCCAGAGGGGAGAGAGGCAGTTTACCCCAAGCAATAACATCTGCCCGGAGGCGTTGGAGAGGGGGCAGCAGATTTCGGTCAAAACGCAGAGCAGGCTGCAGAGTGATAAAAATGCCTAGATAGGTGAATCCGTCTTGCGCGACCGCGATGGGGCAGCCTCGCGGCAGGAGGGGAGTGTCTCCCGATAGGACATATATACAGGACTTCGACCAGTTAATGACGAGTCCCGAGTTCTTGCGAAAAGATGACAAGACATCAAACAAAACAATGAGGGATTTTCGAGGTGACGTTAGATATAGCAGAATATCATCCGCATAGAGAGACACACGGTCCTCAAGCTCCGAATTCCATCCAATGCCCCTCAGAGACGGCTCCCACCTCAACCAGGCCGCCAGTGGTTCCAAGGCGAGAGCAAACAAAAGCGGGGATAAAGGACAGCCCTGTCGCGTACCCCTGCCAAGTGTGAAAGGAGCGGAGACATGACCATTAACAACTACTTGAGCCATGGGATCAGTGTATAGTAGTTTTACCCACTTAATGAACTCCGGACCGAAACCAAACTTTGCAAGAACCGCCCACAAGTACGGCCATTCTATTGTATCAAACGCCATAGTGGCGTCCAAAGACGCCAAAATGGCGGGCTCACGCAACGTCCCAGCTCGCGCTAGGACGCCATGCAAACGTCGAAGATTAAGCGCCGTATTGCGATGCGGTATAAAACCGGATTGATCCGGGTGAACCAAGTCCCCTATGACAGTAGCCAAACGCGTGGCTAGCATTTTGGCCAGGATCTTAGGTTCGGCATTAATCAACGAGATAGGTCTAATGGAGGCACAGCGATCTCGTGGTTTTCCTTCCTTGTGAATAACGACTATAGAGGCCAGTCTCTGGTCAGGGGGGAGGGAACCCACCTTCAAAGATTCGAGGAACATCAAGCGCAAGTGCGGGGCCAGCGTATCTGGGCGAAGTTTGTAGAGCTCAATGGGAAGTCCATTTGGGCCCGACGCCTTGCCCGACCGGACCGAACGGACGGCAGCAGCAATCTCCTCCACAGTAGGCAGCACATCCAGAGCGCCCCTGTCAATATCAGACAAGCGGGGAAGTGCAATATCCCGTAAAAGCAAGTGGGAGTCCTGTTCGGATCTATCAGACACTGGGGAGTACACTTCCTGGAAGTATTCGGCAAAGCATGTAACAATATCAACAGGGTCAGTGTAACTTTCACCATTCGCGGCAACAATCACAGGAACAACCCGGCTTGCATTCTCCCTTTTATCCAGCCAAGCAAGCAGCTTACCAGCTTTGTCCCCTATATCATACAGACGTCCCTGTTGCTCCCTACCCATTTCCTTAGCAGCATCCGTGACCAGAGCCCTGTATTCATACTGCTTCAACTCCAGCAGATGCAGCCCCTCCGTGGTGACCCCAGATTCCAAGTCTCCCTCCAGAGCAGTGATTTCACCCTCGACACGAACCACCTCAGCACGGTTGGCCCACTTGACGCTGCCGATCAAAGAAAGAGCTTGGCCACGAATGACAGTTTTGTAAGCCTCCCACAGAGAAACGGGGGAGGAAACAGAACCCACATTCTCAGCAAAATAGTGATCGTGTGTTTTAATCAGGTCGGCCCTGACCTTGGGTTCTCGGAGATACCAGGGGTTGATCGGAGCCACGCGGCCCGCCGAACCCCGTTGTGCATCCACAACTAACCAAATCGGAGAGTGGTCCGAAATGCCTCTTGCAAGATGTTTTACTTCCTGTATGGCGGAGGCTTGGGAAGAGGGAATAAGAATATGGTCCAGTCTCGAGAGACTTCCATGGGCACCAGAATGGAAAGTATATTGCGACTGCCCCGGGTGGAGCAAGCGCCAGCAATCAGTTAGCCCCAGGGTCTCCAGAAAGCCACTCAACCAAGACTGGGCCCTCGGAAGGTCCCGGGGAGGGTAGCGATCACACAACCCAGAAACCACGGAATTGAAGTCACCACCAACTACAAGCAAGCCCTCTGGAAGTCCCAGGATAACCCCACTCAGATCGGCAAACGTGGAGGCTTGGAGGCCCGGGGGCACGTATACAGAAAGCAAAACAACAACCTTCCCCTCCCAACGCCCAACAATGGCGGCATATCTTCCCCTATCGTCAAGCAGGACATCATCAATGGCCAGGGGGAGGGAAGTCCGGATTAGAATACCCGCCCCTCTGGAGCCCGAAGTGAAGCCGGAGTGCGCCACAAGACGATAGCCACGCCTATTTAGAGCATAGCACTTGTTGCCGAGCAAATGCGTCTCCTGTAATAAAACGACATCAGGAGACAAACGTTTCAACAACTGCAACACTACACCCCTCTTAATCCCGTCCCCCAACCCGTTTACATTCCAACACAATATTCGAAGTCCTCTACCCCCCATCCCCGCATCCAGCCCCACCCCCGCTCCACATCCTAAGCAACATCCAAAAACAGGAGTTCGTATTGTCTTCACCTTGCAAATAACTACAATAAAACTCAAACCAAAACCCCCTATTCCCCAAACATGCCCTATCCGTCTCACCCCCCACCCCGCACCCCTGCGGAAGACTAAAAAGCCCCCCCATAAACTTGCAGTGTGCCTGTCGCCCTACCACCCTAACTAGTCTACGAAAAGAAACCCAGAAGGAGAAGGACTCACTCACCCCCCACCCACCCCCGAAAGGACCAAATACTTGCAAACTATAACGTCACGGCATTAGCCACAGCTGAAAGTCAACTATAAGGGAGCGGGAGCCGATACTGGTCCCTATTCTTGTTCCCGCAGGCCTCCTTCCGCACGGTCCGATTGACCAAAACCCTCGGAATGTTCTTGATCCATAGGTAGCGAATCCAGCCAGTCACTCACAACCCCAGTATGGTCAAAGAAAAAGGTTCGGTCATTATGCACCACACGTAGGCGAGCCGGGAAGAGCATAGCATACTTCATGGATCTGTCTCTCAGCCGCTTCTTAACCCCTTGAAACCCCAGTCTCTGTTTCTGGACCTGTTGGGTAAAGTCCGGATAAAAGCTGACCGTGGAGTTCTCGAAGGTGATGGGACCAGACTGTCTCGACTCCTGCAGGATAGCGTCTCTGTCCCGGAAATTAAAAATCCTCGCAATGATGGGACGCGGGTTGGCACCTAGTTTAGGCGCGCCGCCAGGGATCCTATGTGCACGCTCGACAGCAAAAAACTTGCTAAGACCCGTGGGTGCCAGGTGGTTCAGCACCAGGTCTTCCACCAAGAGGTCCGTCGAGGTAGCCTCCGGTTGTTCCGGCACACCAATCAGGCGAACGTTATTTCGTCTGGCACGGCTCTCAAAATCCTCCAGCCGCCCAGAGAAATAGTCATTAGCTTTCCGCAGATTCCCGACCTCAGCTTGCAAATCAGAGACATCGGTAACAAGGCTGGAAGTCTTGATATCAAGGGATTTGATCTTTTCATTCGTTTTCGCCAGGTCTGCCCTGATCAAATTGACATCTATGGCGACCGTATCCAATTTGAGGGACAAGGCCTCATATTGTTGTCCCAGTGTAGCCTTCATGACAGAAATGGCGCCCATGACGTCTCGTAACGAGAGTTCCTCATCAATCGAGGGGTCCTCCTGAGCAACGGTCGAAGGTTTAGACACTGCACCCGGTGATCCTTTAGTAAGGGTGTACCTGTCCATGACATTAGATTGTACTGCGCCTCCTCGGACACCCGGCTTGGTTTTGCGCTTCTCACCCTCTGGCCTGGTGGCCATCTTAGATCCCGGACCCAGGAGGGCCGCTCGGTGTCGGGTAAAAATGGATACTGTAGAAGCCTCTGTAGCACCAAGGAGGGTAGAGTAGATGTCTTTCTCCAAGCCCAAAGTCACAATAGTCCGGCGTCAAAGGTTGAAGGGCGAGTAAGGGCAATCAAGTCCAGCCGCACAACAGGCAAAGTCAATCAGGTCTCCGGACAAGAATCGAAACCGAAAGTGACTGCCGAGCTCAGACGAATACAGGAAGCCGTTGTTATTCAATTACTGGCCGGCTGGCAGAGATAACATAGCCCGGGGCACCACCATGAGCGGGCCCGAGAAATTCGAAGGTCCGTAGCTCCGGTCCCCAAAGTCCAAAACAGTTTTCGAAATCGGATATGTGATCAGCAGGGCTTCGCCGTGAGCAACCCGTCGTCCAAAGCAGGATAAAATACAGGATAATCAGTGGAGGTGGCGAGGGTCCGGGAGCCCTGTGCTCACGCGACCATCTTGGGTGCGCGCAAAGCTCCTCCTCGTTGGTAAATTTTTTAGCTGACCGTCATTGTGGTATTTTAGCGTCAGTAAGAGTTACGCAGGAGGGGAGATGCACGAGCCACTTTAGTTCAGAGAGGGGGGGTCAGGCAGGGGTGTATTTTGGCCCCCTTTCTCTTTACACTATACATGAATGCCCTGGAGACATGGTTAGGTGAGGCCTCTTTGGATGTTCCGCGTATAGGAGATACTGTAATTCCGGTTTTCCTATACGCGGACAATGCAGTCCTATTAGCCAGTTCTGGGGTAGGATTGCAAAAATTATTGGACTCTTTTGGTAAATATATGGCGTTCCCGGACTTGAAAATAAATATAAACAAATCCCATGTTATGATTGTAGGGGAATACAGTAGAAAGAAGATAAGGAAAACTTTCTTCTGCTGTGGTGCAGAGGTTAAGAGGGTGCTCATTTTTACATATCTAGGGGTCCTCTTCGACAAAAGAGGCACCTGGGGACCACAGCAAAAATACAAAAGTAACGCGATAGCTAGATCCACCTCAGCTCTTATGGGATTTGCAAAGCGTTTGGGGGCCAAACCTATGGAGGCAATTATTAAAGTGTATGAATCTAAATGTTTGGCAATCGCTACATATGGCTCTGCAATCTGGGGTTATACACCCCAAGATAGGATCCAAGTGATTGAAAATAAATTTTTAAGATCAATTTTATCAGTGCCACAGTCCACCCCTACCTTCTCAATTCATACCGAGCTGGGGCTGGGTGATGTAACAGACTTTTTGAAAATTGCCCCACTGATTTGCTGGCCAAAGACTTGGCTTAACTATGAAATTTCACTGAACCACCTGATCCTAAAGGATTGTTTAGCCCTTGATAGAGCCAGCAAGATCCCTTGGTTGGCCTACATTAAAACAATGTTCTCAAGACTAGGGCGTCCTGAGCTTTATTCTTCCACTGACAGCATCAAGAGAGAGGACGTGAGTTGGACAAAAACAGTTTTTTTAAACATGTTTGTATTAGAACAGGAACTGAAAAAAACCCTTGTAAGAGCTAATTATGTATCACTAACCTCTCCTGCACTTGAGCCCTACCTTAAACTAGTAACTAGACCCTTCCACCGGTATCTTCTGACTAGATTTCGTTTTAATTTAATACATTTGACACTGGGCTCGGGTACACCAGAAAATGTTAACCCCTGCAAGTGTGACAACTTTTCTGCACAAGACACTTTACATTTTATTATGTTCTGCGAGCACTACTCAGAGATTAGGAAAACATTTCTGTTGCCTATTTTGAGGGAGGCGGGTTTCATACAGGTCAGGCCTGCCCTCATTTACCTGCAGATGCTAAGTAGTGCCCGTGATATATTTCATATTGTAAGCTTTTTAGTGGCTGCGGTCCGAATAAAAACGAAGAGTTTATGTGCCCCGAATATCCCTGTCTGATTTTTATTCGTATTAGAGGGTGACCTTATGATTACCTTTGTGATCTATTCCCCTGTCATAGATGAACTTAGATGAATTTTAAAGTTTTTATTGGTAAATGGTTTTTGTATATTTGACATGAATTGTTTGTGCCTGTGTCTTTTTATGATTTTAAATAATCGAATAAAAGTGTTTTGACTGACTGACACTGAGGTGCATATTCTCAAGTACACATCGCCAAGTTAACGGCACTTTATCACAACCAAAATGGTGTTAAATTTAACGCACCATTCACAAGCTGGTGCAAACAGCCCATATCACCAGTTTACCAGTGATAGCAGCCTCAAACAGCATTGTCACGGATGACCCCGGCAAATATCGATAATGAGATGCAGAGTAGACATTCCCGTGCAAAAAGTAGCGAATACACCACTTCGCAACTTTATCAACCATCAGCAAGATCACCGAAGAGGATACAAAACAGGCTATAAGGTGCCTTAGCAGCAGGAAGTTTACACGTGCTTTGACCTAGTGTAAAGTCGGACTACAACCTGCAATATGAAAGGGAGCCCAGCCCACAGCCACATCTGAACGACAACAGATGCCATGGAGCCAACAACCATGCAGCTCAGACAACCAACAGTGCCCCGCCACCCCCGCCACCAGCCCAGTGTCCGCCATCCCCTCTGACCCCCCCTTACAAACAAATGTGACAGCAACCTTCCAAAATCTGGAACGTAACAAATTAGCTGATTTTGCACAATTATAATAAAAAAGATGCATGTGAGGTTGGGCAAATGAGAATCACAGTCATCAATGGATTTACATATAAAACATTTTACAAAACAACAACAAATAAAAATTGGTACAGCCATGTGGTGTCATCCCTCAACAGTTTGTGAATCACAGCCAGCAAGACGAAAAGCAAAATAAGATTGTGCGTCATGTGGTAAATAAATAATTAATTACCGGATCTATTTTTGACTGGATGCAATATAAACAGATAGCTCAATAAATAAGAGTCAAGATTCGAGGTAGCTGGAGTTTACAGGCTTTAATCAGGCATAAAGGACAGGAACAGGACAGCCTGTACGGGAATAGGATGGCAGCTGCCGGGGGCAGGAATAGGCTGGCAATTGGGGGTAACTTTTAATAACAGTGCACAATATTTATAGTTAAACAAATACATTACATGCAATACAGTAGGCGTAGCAGTAGGCGGGGTTCGTAACAGTCGCGAAAGATAAGGGCAAAATGATGTAACAAGAAGGCGTGTACAGGGCGTATACATAGACATGTGATGCAAACGTAACAGAATATGTCATAAACGGGGCGGAAACATGGAGGGGGCTACCTGAGCAGCTGGGACCTTTAACCTAGTGGTGCGCGCAAACTGGCAATGACGTGTTACCAGGGAGAACAGGGGGCTATGACTTCTGCGCTAGAAGAGGAGACTAAAGTCTGGAGTGTCAGAGCGACATGCACCCAGGCATATCTAGTATCTGGTGTTTAGAGTACATGTTGATAGAGTCCAAAAGTTATCAGGGCAAAGGCTACTTGATACTAAGACTGGTGCATGCATAATTCCATATGTATTGTGTGTGCGAGGAATATTCTATGAATATAAATACAGTATTTCTCTTACATGGAGACATGAAGGCTAGACCATGACGGAAACTATTGATGCGATTCAGTAGCTTAGGAATGCAGAGAAGGAGGGTTGGACTGATAACTAGAAACATAACATATTCTTGGCAGACTGGGAGGCAGAGCCAGGCCGGGCCGGGCACTGCGAGGCATGAAGTAAGTGAAGGGTCAGGGATGCAGGTGGGGGCTGTATCGCTCCTCGGAGAGGGTTCAGGAAACAGGAGCTGAATCTGAGTCCGGGCCCTTTTGAGGCCTAGAAACGGGGACAATTCAATGAATTAACGTGCACACTGTAAAACGTGGCAACGTAGGTTTACATAGGCCTAATATTCGTTGCTTTCACGAAGACTGGAAACTGGCATACTAGAGATGGACACAACTGTAATTGCGTCTTTAATTGATCAGAAAGGGAATACATGCATATCGATCATGCACATATAACATAAGATGGGGAACACGTAGGCACATACAACATGGCAAAATTTACTTTTCCACATTCCCTCCTTGTGCCCTACGTTTCCATCAGGAAACATCAATATTCATGATACCATCTATTATTTCATATAGCATCATTTGCTCGTCTCGAATTGTCTTGGAACGGGATTTAGGACTAGGAATACAAGAGGTAGCACAAATGCCGCAAATCGCAGGGCCACATTGTATACAGAGGCAGCAACTGAATATGATCATTACTGCAATACCTAGGAATGACAATACTTTCCATCCCCAAGCAGATATGATACTCCAGAGCCAACCGGACCATGTCCAGGTGCCTGGATTCTGGTGTAACTGATGGGCAATTTTATGAAGTCTGGTTATAGCTGAATAAACAGACGGCGCGTTATTAGGAATGAAAATGCAGCAACTAGATCCGATGACTCTACATGCTCCTCCTCTATCGGCCAGTATGACGTCAAGAACGAGACGATTTTGGAGCACGACAAATCTCATAGCAGATTGCTCTTCGGTTAAGTTACCTAGAGCAGAAGTAGTCTCATTCACTACTGCTTCAAGGGTTCTCGTTAGCCTACGGATTAACTTACTATTCTGGATAGGTCCTATAAAGAAGAAGAAACCTTTATTAAAGTCTTGATATTGTTCTAGAGTAGTTTCAGTTTGATCGACAATTGGGGACTCGATCTCCCTTCTAGGTCTGACGTGTACTAGATGTGTGTTTCTGTGATAATCTGATGGGGCTAGAAAAACTGGTGGCAGTAGGAAGGCAATATAACATGTTCCCTCCCAATCGAGGGGCAGAGACGAACATATGCGGTCTGACCACAAACAAAATAAGAATGACGTGAGGCTTTAAAAATAGATTTCCCACTGTCACTATACTCGACAGTAGTAGTACAATCACTATGTCCTACATGTGCGGAACCATTCTTTCGGACACATAATTCGCCTTTGACTGGTAGTACTGAAATAGCAGGCAAATCTGGAGTAGTATCAGACTGAACATTCAGGACCATAATATTCGAAGAATAATTACCTAAATTATATACTTCATTTTCTAGATCTAACCCTGTTCTATGGGAGAGACCTTGCTTGTCTGGGAAACGTGCTGTTCAGAAGGGACATATCATTTGAGGATGACGTTAACGTGGACCATGCTCCACACGAACCATTATGTGAAAATGGATAAGGAAAGAGTGGCAGAACTCCCTTCGGTGTCTGGAAAGGGGGGAGTCGACCACACACCCAACAATTAGTGGCATTGCTGGTCTGGTGTGAATAGTGTAACATTCTAATAAATGTATTATTTCTCATAGCAAGACGATAGGATAGCTCGTGAGGAGGCAGATCACTAAATGTGTGCTCTACTGTAGCATTAGAAAACTTATTTACATGAGAAACTGGAAAACATAAATGTAATGCATAACTTGTGCAGGTAACCATTAAACTTAGAAACAATAAGAAACTTAGGAAAATGATACATCGTATAGAGTTTTGACTAAGTCTCTCACTATGGGGGTCTATCTCATACATGTCAGGGACCTGTCTAACCGTTTCACCCGAGAGGGACTTAGACAATTAAACTGGCTGACTTATTTTACTAGACCTCAACTTTGCTTTGTACTCCTGCTGCGGAGTTTTCTCTAACAGAGGAACTTTACGTTCCGAATCAATTTCAGAGTCTGGTTTCAGGCAGTCTTTAGTAATGTCCTTTGAAAATGTTTTTTCTCGAAGTCCATGGAATTTCTTGATGTGGGACAGATGGACCCACCCCTTGCGGCCCTCCAACTTCACGGCCGTGCGGGTGGTCAGAAGAACAAGTCGTGGCTCCTTCCAACGGGGCTCCAGTGGACTTGAACGATCAAAGTTCCTGACGAGGACAAGGTCGCCTGGAATGACCTCATGCGGTTTCACTTCGGTATTGTCTGGAAATGCGGCGGCAACCTGTGAACGACAAGAGTGTAGGGCAGACATCAAGGAAGCTAGGTAATCTGTCAACATATTACTGGAAACATCTGTAATACTGCGGGGTCTAGGTGTACCCCACATGTTTGGGGGGCGGCCGAATACGACCTCATAAGGGGACAGACCTGATCTGGAATGCGCTACCATTCGCATATAAAATAATGCAACTGGCAGGGCAACCAGCCAGTCTACACCTTTCTCTTTACACGTCTTGGCAATACGGATTTTCAGGGTCTGATTATGTCTCTCTACGAGACCGGCTGCTTCAGGATGGCGCACACAATGGAACTTCCACTGGTACCCTAACAGAAGGGAAACATGTTTCATTAACTCAGATGAGAATGGCTGGCCGTTATCAGAATACACGACCCTAGGGAGTCCATAGCGGGGAAAGAATTCACGAACCAACTGCTTGGCAGTGGTCGCGGCTGTGTAATCTGGGACTGGATATGCTTCTGTCCACCTGGACAAAGCGCATACAACTACGAGGACATACTTGAAACCTCGACATCGCTCCATCTGAATATAATCCATCTGGAGGACTTCAAAAGGGTGGTCAGGAGGTTGGAATCCACCTTGTTCCACCGGGACACTTTTACCTGGATTGAATTGACAACATATCATACAAGTACGGACTTTCTGCTTGGCTGCAGCTCGTAAATGCTTGTTGAACCAAAGGTTCTGGATACTGTCTAACATAGCTTTTTCTCCTAAATGTGCTGGACTATGTGCGGTATTGATAATGACTTGAACCATAGAGTCGGGGAGAAACCATGTGGCTTTTCCCTTCGTCACCCATCCTTGATCTGTCTGGACCCCTCCTTGTTCAAACCATTTCTTGATTTCTTCGGGAGTAGCATGTAACTGTATGTCTATGACATCTTGTGTAGGGTCCTTAACTGTCATACATGTAGTCGGATCTAGAGTGAATGTCTGTGTCGTGTTAACTGGAATGTCTGGAGTCTGAGCTGTAAGCTTGGCTGTTCGATCGGCTAGATCGTTACCTTGGGAAATGATGTCAGTAACTTTCGTATGTGCTTTGCACTTCATGATAGCGATAGCTGTCGGTAAATGTATTGCATCTAATAGAGCTTGAATGAGGAGACCATGCTGAATCTTGGTTCCATGAGAAGTCATGAAACCTCTCTCCTGCCAGAGTACTCCGAAGTCGTGTACAACTCCGAATGCGTAACGTGAATCTGTATATATGTTTACTTTCAGGTTCTTGGCACGTATGCAGGCTTGGGTCAGAGCAACTAGCTCTGCTGCTTGGGCAGACAGGGTGTCAATACGATGTGTTTCTATAACTTCGGTTTCAGTAGTCACTGCATACGCGGCTACTAGTTCTCCTGTACTAGTTCTCATACTTCAACCATCCACATAAAGTGTCAGGTCGGGATTAGGTAATGCAATGTCTGTCAGGTCTTGTCTTGGCTTAGTCATAGTGTTAACAACTTCCACACAGTCATGTGTGGCAGTATTTGAAGTAACTGACGGTAACAGTGTAGCAGGATTTAGAATGTTGCAGCGTCTGATTTCTATGTGTGGCTGGAACAGTGTCAGTTCATAACCTGTTAAACGTGCGATTGTCAAGTGCTGAGTCTGTGTTCGGTTTAAAAGAACTTCCACGGAGTGTGGAACTTGTACTGTCAGAGAGTGTCCTAACACTATGGAATCACTTTGTCTGATAGCTAGAGCTGTGGCTGCAACTGACTTGAGGCACGCAGGCAGAGCCTGGGCTACTGGATCTAATGTGCTCGAAAAATAAGCACAGGGCTTGTACTGTCCCGCTTGATCTTGTGTGAGAACAGATAATGCAGTACCATCACGTTCTGTGACAAAAAGTGTAAAAGGCTTACTGTAGTTCGGTGTAGCTAGAACAGGTGCTTGGCATAAGGCTTTCTTTAATTCATTGAAAACAAGTGTATGTTCCTGGGTCCAAGGGAGGACAGTCGATACGGCTGCCTCCTGTGTCGTTAACTGTATCAGTGGCTTGGCTAGAAATGCATACTGAGGAATCCATTGTCTACAATAAGAAGTAAGGCCAATAAAAGCACGTACCTCCTTCTGTGTCTTGGGCTGTGGAAGACTCGCTATTAACTGGATACGGTCTGGTGTCAACTGCCTACCCCACTTGGACAGTAAGTGGCCTAAGTAGATCACTTGCTGGACACAGAACTGTAATTTGGAAGGGGACACCTTGTGCCCCTGCTCGGCCAGGAAATACAGGACTGTAAGTGACGCTCGCTCGCAGTCACGTTCAGAACGGGCTGTGATCAGTAGATCATCGACATACTGGAGCAGGGCAGTGTCAGTTGGCATGTGAATATTGTCTAGTTGTCTCTTAAGTGCTTGACTGTAAATACTAGGACTTTCTGTGAAACCTTGAGGAGCTCGTGTGAATTTATAGCTCCTTCCATTTAAACAAAAACCGAAAAGGTACTGGCTGTCTGGATGAATCGGGACACTGAAAAATGCATTCTTGAGGTCGATGACAGTGAAAAATGTAGCTTCAGAATCAATGGCTGTCAATAGGGATGAGATATCTGGAACTACTGGGTACTGAGGTATGATACATTTATTAAGCTCTCGAAGGTCAATCACTAATCGATATACTGGAGGTGCATTTGGATCAGTACGTTTCATGACTGGAATGATAGGAGAATTACATACATTGGAGTCAGTTTCTACAACCACTCCTTGAGCAATGAGCTCGTCAATAATTTTGGATAAGGCTGCTACAGCCTCAGGTGGCAATCTGTACTGTCTGATTCGTGGCAAGACTATACCTTGCTTGAGGGTCACACGATGGGGTGTGATTTGCATAAAACCTACATCAGTTGGACCTCGCGCCCATAAATGCTGCGGTACATTTGATAGTCTAGGATCAAAATCACGTAATACATAGTGACCTTTAAAGTCACGCAAAAACAATCGGATTCCTTCTGGGGAGCAGCAAATAACTGCACCTAATTCTTTCAGTGTCTTAATGCCTAACAAATTTTCTGGACATGACTTCGTAAGTAACAAATCAGTAGTTCGGGACAATGGACCAACTTCTAGGGAAACTGGTTTTGAAATCTGATTAACAATAGGCTTTCCTGAAAATCCAAGGGAAACATTTCTAGAGCCTGAGAGCGGAGCCCCTGGAACCTCGTCATGACTGATAGTAGTCCTACTTGCCCCTGTATCAATCAAAAACTTTCTGTCTTTCCCTAATACTTGACTGTGTACATAGGGACCCTCCTGATCTACAGGTATCTCGATGAGAGGCAAGCCTACCTCCCTCTCTAGGCTGTTTCATGAATACTGTTGATACTCCGGATACTCTGACTGGGCATACTGGTACATTTGCTGTGTAACATGCTGTGTTGCAGCGATAGGCTGCGGTGCTGGAGCTGTCTGTTGTGCATTCTGTGGTGACTGAGAAGTCTGTGAAACTTGTTCTTGTCTAGGCGGACGTGGTCTTTCTTTAGTCTTACCAGTGGCTATGTTGTGTTTCAGAACTGCACACTCGTTTATGAAATGACCTGGCTGTTTACAATAATTGCATGTCCCTTTAACGGGAGCTGCAGGATGACTGGCTTGACTCGGACCCCTCTTCTGACTGTCTTGTGGAACAGATTGTGCAACGAATACTTTCATTTTCGTGTCTTTCATACGTCTCCTTTCGTGTTCTTGCTCTTCCCTGATTCTGTTCTGGTGATACTGGAGCATCTGAAGCATTTGGGACGGGGTATTAGCTTGCCAGGTACTTTCGACTTTCAAAACTCGATTTTTAACTTGTGGACTTGAATTCTCGACTAGTTTAGTAACAAAAAGATGAGGGTACGACTCGCTACTTGTCTTCAAACCACTGTTAATAATAAAACATTTTTCAAATCTAGAATAAAAATCACTAGTGTCTTCATCCTGTTTCTGTTTGCAAGCTGAGATTGCATCCCAATCTTCCTTTTTCGTGGCTAGTAACCTTGGCAAGACCTGTATCCATAACTCGGGCAATTCTTTACATTTGTCCCCAAGACCGGTACCTGGTACTCGTATTTTATCTTCAGCTTCTAGAGCTGTCCAATCAATCTTTTTCTCTCCCACATCCCATTCTTTTTCCTTGAGTTTTTCATATACCCCTGCGGGCAACAGGACCTTTAGCATTTTAATGATATCTGGATATGTGTATTCTCCCATACGGAGCATGTCTTTTAATTCTCGATGGAACCCTGCTGGATCTTTGTCGTGACAGGGAATTAATTTCTTCATCTCTAAGAGTTCCATCTTTGTGATAGGGGTGTAAACAAATACTCGTTGCATTTCACCACCCGCTGTCCTAACTGGGTGTACTTCTCGTAACGGATGCTGTCTATCTATGTAAAACGGTTTACTTTCTGGAGGTGAGACGTGAACAAAATGCGGGTTCAGAAATGTTCTATATTTGTGGCGCTGTTCTAGAATAATACTAATTAAATCGGTACCTAAACCTCTCCATCTATATTGGAGTAACTCGTTCAGAACATCATGTAACGGACCTGGATCAGAATGCTGACCCTCATACAGTGTAATGAGATGCTGGATCATGTACATACCCACCAGTCGCTGCTCGGCTGGGGGCAATTTCAGAAACATTTGTGCCACTATTTCGTCTGGAAAAGTGGTAGAATCAGTAGTCCATCGGACCGCTGATCGGGCTAGTTCTTGTTCATGCATGGTACTAAGTTCACTGTAACCGATTCGTGATTTCAGAATGTGATTGGTAGCTTGAAATACTTGCTCTAGAGAACCTTGTTCTGGTGCTGGAAGAGAGAAAACTTTCTTGTGTTCTAGACGTGAATGTCGGTCGGGAAGTCTAGTTTTACCTACATACGCTATTCTGGTGGGATTCTCGTCGTTTACCTCTTCAGTATCAGAGTCGTCTTCTTTCTCGGACACTTGTGCGGCTTTACGTTTCTCGTGTAACCTTATTATTTCCTTACGAATTTTCTTGTACATACTCTCTATACTACTGAGTGTCTTGTGTCTTCCCTCGGCTATATGATCACTCCATTTTGTCAGAACTCTCATTTCGGTCGGATCTTTAGTCGGATAATCTTGTTCCCTTATTAAACAATTAATTAGAAACTTTAAAAGCATGAGCTGGGTCTCAGCTTTCCTTTGAGACATGGCTTCGCCAATACTTTCTGGGTCTGTTCCTGTACGAATGAAACGATATATTCTGTCTAGATCTTCTTTCATATTCGGTAGGGTGTCCAAATACTCGGTCACCCGTCTTACACGCAATGAATATATGACCATATTATCATCGCCTGGGACTGGATCATAACGGCATTCGGTAAGAGCTTGCCTGATATCTGCAACGGACTGCTGTTTGGGCGTACGCTGTAACGCACGTTCATGTAACTCAAGTAGTGTCACACGTTTGTGTTGGGGCGGGGTACGAGGAGGATCTCCCCCCGCGGCTCCTAAACTAGAATCATCGACGGGTACTGTACGGGCGGGCAGAGTGACTGATGTAGCGGGTACTTGTACTGTGGGCTGGACCGGGGGTACCGTAACAGGTGCTGTAACAGGTGCCCCGGTGGCTGGAGGAACAGGAATTACATTATTTACAGGAGCTGGCGGAGCAGGATTTGCATATTCTGGGACTGTGTCGTCCAAATAGGACGAGAGAAAAATATCAGCTGCGGTCGGTTTGTGACGTAGCTTAATCGGAACTAATGGCGGCGGAAAATTACATGGTGCTTCCGGGGTTGCTTTCG
Organism: Lissotriton helveticus; assembly: GCF_964261635.1. Taxonomy (NCBI): domain Eukaryota; kingdom Metazoa; phylum Chordata; class Amphibia; order Caudata; family Salamandridae; genus Lissotriton; species Lissotriton helveticus. Next base: position 183,811,881 of record NC_136059.1, read on the forward strand.
GCAAGCCCTCGGTAAGGAGAGGATACATACCCTTAATGAGGGCATTTCTCTGTCTGTCTGACTGTTCGGCTTTAACTCGTTCACCTATTTCGATTAATTCCCTTTCTTGGGCTCTTTCTGAGGATTCTCTACTTAATTCTGACTTTCTGATTTCTTTTTCGGTTCTTTTATGAGATTCTTTGCGCCATAACTCGATGGCATCTTTCTGGGACTGTCTGGCTTTCTTTTTCCATAATGCTTCTTCTACTCGCATGATGCACTCGGCATCCCACGTACCTGATACGGGCCATCTATATTTCTCTTCTAATTCCTTGGTGTACTCCACCCATAAGTCTAGATATAATATGGCACTTATGCCATGCTTATGATACATAAAATGACCTGGACTGTCCCTAGGCGGGACAGGAACTGCTTCCTCGAGCAGACCTTTTCTAGTTTTTACCTGACGTAACTTCGAGAACAGAGGCATAACTGAGGCTGGAGTCTAGACACAATACAATACACGATAAACACAATAATAATAACTGAAACAAATCACTCATACCACGACATTGAAAACACATGGAATAACATTTAAAACAACAGTTCGGACAGAATACTACCTGGAATACTGAGAACAGAAACACATGAATTTTTCGAGAACTGAACTTACTGGAATGACTAGATGTACTGCTAAAACAGCACGAAACTTACCGGTCCCATAAAGAGACACGTCAGGACCCGCATCCACCTAGGTGGACACTTCGTGTTGGATCTGTGTACCCAAACCCACGGACCAGAGACAAATTAATTGACCCTGTCTAGATACTACCCCAGCAACGGTACTCACCGGGCAGCAAGAACGGAAGGCCTCGGACTGGACTGGACTGCTACGACGACGGACGGACGAACTTCGGACTTCAGTTACAGGTGGGCCTCCGGATACCTCGGACCTTGGACTCTCGGCTTGGGCTCTGGTCGGGACTCGCCGCGTTCCTCCACCGCCTCGTCTGGACGCTGGACCGCAACCTCCGTCTCCTCCGTGGGCCTGAGGGATACTTGAAGCAGAAATATCTGCACGTGCACGGTATGGTTCCGTCACGGCTGCAGAGGATCAGGGGGCCTGCGTGGCTTCTCCGGCGCGTGGGGAAAGGGCAAGTCCCTATTCGGGCGCCATTATGTGGTAAATAAATAATTAATTACCGGATCTATTTTTGACTGGATACAATATAAACAGATAGCTCAATAAATAAGAGTCACGATTCGAGGTAGCTGGAGTTTACAGGCTTTAATCAGGCATAAAGGACAGGAACAGGACAGCCTGTACGGGAATAGGATGGCAGCTGCCGGGGGCAGGAATAGGCTGGCAATTGGGGGTAACTTTTAATAACAGTGCACAATATTTATAGTTAAACAAATACATTACATGCAATACAGTAGGCGTAGCAGTAGGCGGGGTTCGTAACAGTCGCGAAAGATAAGGGCAAAATGATGTAACAAGAAGGCGTGTACAGGGCGTATACATAGACATGTGATGCAAACGTAACAGAATATGTCATAAACGGGGCGGAAACATGGAGGGGGCTACCTGAGCAGCTGGGACCTTTAACCTAGTGGTGCGCGCAAACTGGCAATGACGTGTTACCAGGGAGAACTGGGGCTATCACTTCTCCGCTAGAAGAGGAGACTAAAGTCTGGAGTGTCAGAGCGACATGTACCCAGGCATATCTAGTATCTGGTGTTTAGAGTACATGTTGATAGAGTCCAAAAGTTATCAGGGCAAAGGCTACTTGATACTAAGACTGGTGCATGCATAATTCCATATGTATTGTGTGTGCGAGGAATATTCTATGAATATAAATACAGTATTTCTCTTACATGGAGACATAAAGGCTAGACCATGACGGAAACTATTGATGCGATTCAGTAGCTTAGGAATGCAGAGAAGGAGGGTTGGACTGATAACTAGAAACATAACATATTCTTGGCAGACTGGGAGGCAGAGCCAGGCCGGGCCGGGCACTGCGAGGCATGAAGTAAGTGAAGGGTCAGGGATGCAGGTGGGGGCTGTATCGCTCCTTGGAGAGGGTTCAGGAAACAGGAGCTGAATCTGAGTCCGGGCCCTTTTGAGGCCTAGAAACGGGGACAATTCAATGAATTAACGTGCACACTGTAAAACGTGGCAACGTAGGTTTACATAGGCCTAATATTCGTTGCTTTCACGAAGACTGGAAACTGGCATACTAGAGATGGACACAACTGTAATTGCGTCTTTAATTGATCAGAAAGGGAATACATGCATATCGATCATGCACATATAACATAAGATGGGGAACACGTAGGCACATACAACATGGCAAAATTTACTTTTCCACAGTCATGTGCCTATCAAAGGAGAGAGAGAGAGAGAGAGAGAGAGAGAGAAAGAGAGAAAGAGTGGGAGAGAGAGAGAGAGAGGGAAAGAAAGAAAGAGTGAGGGAGAGAGAGAGAGGAAGACAGAGAGAAAGAGTGAGAGAGAGAGGAAGGGTGAGAGAGAGGAAGAGAGAAAGAGAGAAACAATTTGAGAGAGGAAGAGAGAGAGAAAGTGTGAGAGAGAGAGGAAGAGAGGAAGAGAAAGAGTGCGAGAGAGAGAAAGGAACAGATGGAGAGGGAGAGTGAGTGCCGATACGGTGGACAAAACCCTCACAGCTCACCTTTCCGCACTGGTGTGTCTCCAACCACATGCCGGGACATAGTGCAGCCCTCAAGCTCACTCATCTGAAACATAGTATAGAATCAGTAATGGCAGGGTACGTACAACTGCACACGCCTAAAACGCTATCCTGCCCCTGCGCACCAAGGCTGCTGCCTCTCATCTACTCCCACCACCCAGAGGTGTCTGCCCGCCCCTGCGCACCCTGGCTGCTGCACCCCATCCACTCCCATCGCCCAGAGGTGCCTGCCTGTCCCTGTGCACCCAGGCTGCTGTATACCATCCACTCCCACCGCCCAGAGGTGATTGCCCGCTGCTGCACAAACAAGCTTTTCTGCTCACCTTCCGCCACTGGCGTGTGTCCAAGAGGGACCACCACGTGCCGAAGCAACCTCCTCAGCCGTGGCGTACACGCGGTCGAGCCAAGCTCACGGTCTTGAGGATGGTGTATGGAGGCCCTCATCATCGCAGGCTGCACACCCGCTCAGCTCTGGTAGCACTAACTCAGTGGAAATCAAGTCATCGCCTCGTGGCGGGAGGCCCATGTCGGGCGGGGGGTCGACAATCTGTGAATCACAGCCTACAAGACAAAAAGCAAGATAAGATTGTCTGGCATGCGCCCATCTTAGGAGAGAGAGAGGGAGAAAGAATGAGAGAGAGGAAGAGAGAGAGAAGGAAAGAAAGAGTGAGAGAGGAAGACAGAGAGGAAGAGTGCGAGAGAGCTGGGGGAAGCTATTGTGGAATATGTAAACATTGGTTATGGGTGTGCTATATTAAACCGCACTATCTTCAAGAGTAATGCCAATTATACTGAAATAGTTAAATCATATATATGGCAACCAAGGCCTGGGTGCTTGAAGGTATATGACACCTACCCACCAAAGTGTCAGTTTGTCCTAGGATTCAGCCGAATCCAGGACATATATAAGACAATATACTACCCAAGCTACACCAATATCTGTATAGTCATGTGGAGGGGCGCACAGATATCTTTACACACACATCACTTTTTTTAATATATTTACAGCACCCTATATCCACATAGTCCATAGAAATTCTCATTAACACCAGAAATAGTCCAATCATAGCCTCTGTCTTGAAGTCTTTAATTTCCACAAATTCGTGATATTCCAAGTTACAGCCGACGCGCGTTTCGCCCTCTGGGCTTTCTCAAGGCTTATTTGAATTAGAAGGGGCTGGACGAGATGGAAAAGATTTCCTTTGCTGAAATGTCCCTCGGGTTTGTGTAGTCTTTCAATGCAAATGTGTAGGAGGGTACATTCACGAATATATGAGGAAAGTTCGGGCTTCACTAGAGGGCGAAACGCGCGTCGGCTGTAACTTGGAATATCACGAATTTGTGGAAATTAAAGACTTCAAGACAGAGGCTTTGATTGGACTATTTCTGGTGTTAATGAGAATTTCTATGGACTATGTGGATATAGGGTGCTGTAAATATATAAAAAAAAGTGATGTGTGTGTAAAGATATCTGTGCGCCCCTCCACATAACTATTGTGGAATATATCCAACTGAATGTAAGTACCGTTGACTCCAAGGCCACCCTCTGGGAGGCGTTTAAGGCGTACGCTTGGGGTATCTGTATTTCCAAACATGCTGGTGTGCTCCGATCACTTCGCCTCTCGCTTGCACAGGTGGAGTCTAAGCTCCGGGACCTCGGCGGTAGCTTATATGAATCAGACTCCTCTGTTACACTTAGGCGTGCTTCTTTGCTAGCCAAGTTCAATGAAGCCACGGATAGAGAAGCCAATTTTCTGGGTAAATACACCGTAGCCCGCAGGTACAGGGAGGGAGAACGGCCCGGCAGGACACTGGCATGGCTGCTTCAATACACTCGTAAACCCACATACATAGCTGCATTGTCAGGGGATTCCAGGGAGCGGATAACTGGGAATGTGGGGGTGTTGCGTGAGGTGCTGAAATATTATATGTAACTATACACCTCTAGGACTGATTCCACCCCGTAGGATTGCCAGGAGTACCTTGACAAGGTTTCCCTCTCATGGCTTGGCAGGGTGCATCAGGAGTTCCTGGCTGCACCCTTCACGGAGGGAGAGATATCGGACGCCATTGACGCACTGGATGGCGCTAAAGCACCTGGGTTGGACGGTTTCACGAGCTGTTTCTATAAAAAATCTAAAGATCTGTTAGTCCCTCATCTTATTGACGTTTTCCAGGAGGCGGTGGATAAGGGGATACTTCCGCCCACTCTCAGGGAAGCTGTCTTAATTCTAATACCCAAACCCGGTAAAGACCATTTGAAATGCTCCTCAAACAGACCCTTGTGACTATTGAACTTTGACAATAAAATCTTTGCAAAAGCAATTGCCATCAGGCTTGCATTGGTTATTGAGCAACATATCTCCCCAGCGCAGTCAGGTTTTATTCCCCACAAATCCATGGCCCTGAACATACGCACGCTGTTCACCACTCCTAATAGGCTTGAACCAACTTTATCGGTTGCAGCAGTGCTGTTGGATGCCAAAAAGGCATTCGATTCACTGGAATGGCCTGCATCCGCCTCAATGGTACACAGACTAGGGCATTCCCGCTGACCCGTGGGACACGGCAGGGATGCCCCCTGTCCCCCCTCCTTTTTATACTGGCGCTAGATCCATTGGTGCACCATTTACAGAGTAAACACAGCCACTGTGGCTTACGATTTAAGACAGGAACGTTGTTGCTCACACTTTATGCTGACGACATAATATTATATGTGTGGCGCCCTGACGAAAACTTACCACCGTTGCTTGGCGAGGTTACTAGATATGGCACCTTGTCAGGCTTACACATAAATTGGGGTAAATCTGAGGTGCTCCTGTTGACTGATGTGGTTTGCCCCAGAACCGTGGGCTACCCATTAACTTTGTGTGACGACTCGGTTAAATATCTGGGTGTCCATATCCATAGGGACCGGGACCGTGTCTTGCAATTGAACTATGGCCCGATGGTTGAGAGGCTCAAAAACAATATAGAGAGGTGGTTGCGTCTCCCCCTATCCATGGCAGGCCGAATAGCCATGATAAAAATGGTGGTGCTCCCACAGTTTTTGTATTTTTTTACAAACATCCCAAACCCTCTTTATAACAGTTTTTCCAGATTGCGCACTTTGCTTGGGAGGTTGGTGTGGGGTGGGAAACAGCCTCGGGTTGGATGGGACACCTTGGTGCTACCATATGAGAGAGGGATTTTGTGTATTGAACTTGCACAACCACTATCTGGTTGCCCAGGCCAGTTTTGCTCTGCACTGGTATAACACAAGCTGGGCTTGGCATGAGTGCCCTGTACTCTCAGGCACTGCCCTTGGCTCGTAACAGCTGGATACCTATCCTGCAGGAAGCGCTAGTCAAACATACACTAGCTAAATTCTGGCTACGTACCTTCGGGGACTTGTTCCCTGGGGGGCACATATTCTCACGCCCACTGAGTTTCCTCTTCTAACTGGAGTTATTAGCGGAGGAAACGGGAAGCACCTGGTTGCTAGACTGTACAAGGGGGCGATAGGATTGCTACCGAGTAGATACACAGCGGTGAGGGCTGCCTGGGAGGGTGATCTTGGACATCCCTTAACTGATGTTCAATTGCGGCGATGTTGTGAGCAAACACGGAGGGTATCCCCGAACCAACATCATAAATTGTTGCACTTCAAGTTTCTGAGGCGGTTTTATCTCACCCCCAGTAAGTTACACCGCATTGACCCAGCGCGATCTGACACCTGCCCGAAATGTAGGGCCCTGCATGCGGACTTCACCCATATGACGTGGACATGTTCCAGCTTGGAGGTTGATTGGACATCCATTTTCAGTGAGCTGTCCATGATGGTTGAACTGGACATAGCACCATCACCTCTCCTTGCCCTACTGGGGCATGTCCATGACCTCTCCAAGTCCCGGCGTCGTTTTGTCATGATAGAGCTCCTGCTAGCCAAGCGCGAGGTGTCCATTAAATGGGCGGGTAAAGCTAGCCCCACACTTCAGACATAGTCACACAGCATGACATACTGCAACACCACCAGTGATACGTATGCTCAATTGCAGCCGCCCGCCTCTAGACCAGTGGACATCTGGCAACCCTTGTTAGCCTACCTACAGCACTCACAGGAGCCCAACGATACACTATCACAGACACCACAAGCATTGTCGGTTGAAGGGACATGAAAGGCTGCTGCGTCTTGATGTTAAATATGTTGTGTAGGATCACTGTGTGTGATGGTAGCCTCTGCATGTTTTAGGACAATTGCTGTTCGGTCGACATCGACAGTGTAGATCTCGCTGCATATCATGAGCACTAGCCACTGGAATCTGTTCCGCTGTTTGTTATGTACCTCTTATGCTACCACAGTTTGTGTACACCATGACTCGGACTGACTGTCTTTTTCGTTCTTTTGTTACTTACTTCTGTATGCCTCCCTTTTTGTGGGGAAAATGCAAATAAACAAATTATTTTTAAAAAACAGTCCACTTCAGAACAGATGTTAGGATCCGACATAAACCGCAATTAGCGAGAGTTTTGCTATCGGTCCTCAAATCCAGGGGGAAAACACGCTTTCGGACCCCCTATTTTTCTTAGCCCCCGCTTCATGAATCACCCCAAGACTTTCATGATAGGAGCGGACCAGAGTGCCTCACCAGTTTTGAAAATTTCGCGAAGATTCGTCACCCGGCGCCAAAGTTATTCCAAATAGAATGTTGCGAATTTTCAATGGGAAATAGGTCCTAACTATAACTACCTACTGGCAACCACCAGTAGGTAATATATATATATATTAAAGTGATAGAAATATGCACTCTGTAGGGTCGTAAACTGTGGTATCTCAGGTACTATGGCAATAATGTAGAATTTGGCCTTTACCCTGGATCAATACATTTGTGAAGGCACACTCATTAATACACATGTTCCAGGTAACATGTTTTATTGCGCTATGCTTATTTTGAAGGACATGGTATCTATATAGGGACATATGAGGCATCTGAAGCAAGCAGTGGTAATGCGCTCACAGGTACCAGGGTCCGTTGGCACAGACGCATTAAGTGAAACAGATTACGCTTGTTCTGCTGGACGCCACCCGGTGTTTGTAAGATGTGATCATTAGCTAATGAGGCTTGTATGAGTGGGAGGGGATGAAGGCTCTCAGGCCCCTATACTCCATCACTGCCCTGTCAGTTGGCATTTGTGGGAGGCATATTTTTAATTATTAATCAGTCTATACATAAGCAAGTAGAGGAACTGTCCGCACTGCTATTTGTCCTGATAAATATATTATCAAAAGTGCATACGAGATAACATTGGCCTTGCAATTTTAATGATCAAGAAGAGAGTACGAATACATTGGTGGCTCTCACATCAGACCTGATAATGGAATCTGGTTATCAGATGAGGGCTGTGTGGTGCATTTTGTGGTAGACTGCTTGGAAGGAACACCAGCAGAGAATTCCTTTTACTGTTTTTTTCCAAATACAGTGGTCACAGCTATTCAATGCAAGTCTATCTGTTCAGGAACCTATGCCATCTTCGATATTTTGAAAAAAGGAACCTCCTGATTTGTACCTATTTTTCAGCTGTTCGCAAATTTGCCTACCAGTTTTTAAATTGGTGCATGATATGTGTGCATTTAAAGGGACAGGGAAAATTTTTCACTGCAATCAGATAAATAAATAGGTGAGTGTTAGAAAAGGTGTCTATATTTGTCACCCTAGTCCAAGTAGGGACCACCGGTTCCGACAAGGTAGGTCCAAACACCCACTCTGGTAGCTTGGCTCAGACCGGTAAGACAATGTGTAAAGTATTTGTGCAAGACCTACCCACCACAACACAGTAAAACACCACAAATAGACACTACTCCAATGATTTATAAAAAAAAATATCTTTATCTAGAGTTTTAGGCAAGGCAAATCAATAAAAACATTCCGCATGTATCATGAGCTCTTAATGACAGTATTTGCTGACAGTAGGCCCGATTCACAAAATGAACTGAAGACTAAATCCTAAACTTACTACTATTTGGTATTCACAGAATGCACTTACTACTTTCGGGATTCACAGAGTTAACTTACTACTTTCGGGATTCACAGAATGAATTTACTACTTTCGGTATTCACAGAATAGATTTAAGACTACTAACTTCAAGTCCGCACTCGGGCCGTAAATTCCGGCCCGGAAGCGGAGCTTCTGGCTTGAGGGTGGAGCTTGCGGCCCAGAGGCGGAGCTTCCGGCCCAGAGGCAGAACTTGCGTCCCGGAGGCGGAGCTTCTGGCCCAGAGGTGGAGATTTCAGCCATGGCTAAATCCCCAACTCTGAGCCGGAAGCTCCGCCTCCAAGCCGCAAGCTTCGCCTCTGGGTCGGAAGCTCCGCCTCCAGGCTGCAAGCTCCGCCCCCAAGCTGGAAGCTCCGCCTCAGGGCCGGAATTTACGGCACGAGTGCGGACGTAAAGTTAGTTGTCTTAAATCTATTCTGTGAATACTGAAAGTAGTAAGTTCATTCTGTGAATCCTGAAAGTAGTAAGTTCACTCTGTGAATCCCGAAAGTAGTAACTGCATTCTGTGAATACCAAATAGTAGTAAGTTTAGGATTTAGTCTTAAGTTCATTCTGTGAATCGGGCCCAGTGTCTTTGGGAAGGGAGCAATCTTGCAGGTTCTGCGAGTCCTTGAGGCCCACTTTAGGGGAACTGGTTTTGTCTCCGAGTTTATGAGGAAAAGAAAGTGTGCAGGGACTGTATCCCTCCTGGCTAGCTATGAGGCTCCATGAGTAGCAGTGGTAGAGCGACGGTGACTCTGTTTAAAGCTCTGTGCCCAACACGTGCTCCGATGCGTGTACAAGTCAGGGAACCCTTTAACTCTGAGCAGAACCACATTATGCAGGTATGAGCAGCAATTTGAGGAAGGACCCTGGCCCTTAACTTCTTATAAGGCCAAATAGGTGTTGTGCAGACAGAATTAGTGTGCTTTCAAATACTTTCAGGCCCCAATCGGTGTTGTGCCAACAGTGTTAGTGCACTTTTAAATACTTTCAGGTCCCTGATACCGCATGGCCTCATTATGTGAGTTTGGGCCCTGATTGTCAGCAGGGAGACAGGGTCAAAAAGGAAGATCATCCTGGAGTGATTCTGGAGTCATCCGATTACTTCAGCTGAGCTATTCCTGCAATTATCTGGGGAAGTCATCCAAAGCCATAAGTATGCCAGTAGGGCATAATATTTAAATGGAATGACTCTCGAGTCATCAGAGAAACTACTACAGGATGGGTTCCTGATTAATTCAGTGGAAAGCATTTTGATGATCAATTACTACTGCAGGATGATATCAGGATTAAGGTGGATTACTCCAGGATGGGTTCCTGATTACTTCGCTGGGAAACATGTGATGATCCATTACTACTGCAGGATGACACAAGGATAATTTCAGGATTAGGTTGGATTACGCCAGGATGATTTTATAAGTATTTCAGGATGAGGCTTTATTACTACAAAATGATCTTGTGAGGACTTCATGATGAGGATGAATTACCCTAGGATAGGTTCTGACTGTATTACTGCATGTATTATTCTATGATGATCTTGACTAGTAACGTATCAAATTTTAACATACAAAGGGAGTTAAGAATTTAAGGGGTATATTATCAAGGGGTTTTATCTCCGCTTTTTTGGCTTTAAAAGCCAAGAAAGCGGAGATAAAATTATCTCCCTATTACCAAGCTGTCGCTAACACCAGTTAGCGACAGCTAATAGGAGATAGCGACCATCATGGGCCCCACTTTGCATGTCAGTGATATTTATCACTAATGATATGCAAAGTGGGCGTGCCAAGATGTTAGCGACTGGAAACAGTCGCTAACATCGCTATCTCCTATTACCAACTTTTGGAGATATTTGCGCTAAGGGCGAATATCTCCAAAAGCTAACACCTGCCCTGAGCAGTTCTTAGCCATGTTATCCAATGGGAGGTGGATAACATGGCTAAGAGCATTTGCTCGATAATGCATGAATATCGCTGACTTTTCAGCGATATTCATGCATTGCGGGCGTTTTTTATCGCATTTGCGATAAACCTTGCTAATAGCAAGGTTTATCTGCGATAAAAATCGCCGATGTGCGGCGATAATTTTTGTCTCTAAACAAGTTAGAGACAAAAATTATCGCTAGTTGTTGATAATATACCCCTGTATTCGTTTGTTGGCAGAGCAGACTTCTGCTACAAAAATAAATAATTGCTTCAGTGGTCTAGAAAAACGAGTGAATTCCTGGTTTGAACACAAGAAAACCTCTCACCAAATTAGGTCCACAGAAAACAGAAGAGGGAACCCTAAAAGGCATACCTGGCTTGGAATTGACTTCAGCTTGCCACCCAACATACACCCAGCCCTACCTGTAAGGACTTCAGGATATATTCTTGTTACTCCAAGATAATTCCACTATTACTTCCTTATGAGTTTTCCAGGATTGCCACGTACAACTGTAACTTAATAAGACTGGTGTGTTAAGCTATTCCACTAAGCAGAGAGCCACTATTATTATTGCACTTCTGTTAATTCTGCCACACTCTCATTATTTCATTTTGATCAGTCATTCCAATCAAGTAATTTTGCTGATTGCAGATGTAAAACAATAACTGTAAGTATAGAGGTTAGTATCCCCTGTGCAGGACTGGTCTTGAGTTGTTGTGCATCTATGAGACTGCTTAAGAAGAATGTTGTTGTTGAGTTACTATAAGTAAGCCTTTAACCAGTTTGCCGCGGTGCGGCGGGTTTAATGACTGGATACATAAGTATTTTGTCTTTGCTTATATCCTTATGTACCCTCATGTCCAGCAATGCTATGCAATTTTTCTTTTCCTTTGTGTATGTATTGCGCTCTGATACCCACGTGTCTAGCTAGCGCTAAATAAAACTTTATAAATAAAATAAATAAAAAATGAATGAGCAAATGGCTGTGTTTTGAGTGGTGGCAGGTTTAGATCCGAGATGTGAAAGAAAGGTTGGCAGTCTGGGTCTCGGTGGTATTGTGAATGATCATGGGATACAAATGCCAGAGTAAGTTGGTGAGTGGGGAAATTAGTGGTTGAGATAAGAGGTAGTTGTGTGGAAAAGTTATCAGGCGTTTGTGTGATAGTGTGACTAGTTGGTGCCGGAAGTAAGTACTGTAATAGCTGCCTGAAGGCTAGAGAGTGGAGTGACTGGTACAGTAGGTGGTGCTGCAAGAGTGTGTAATAGTGGTGTTCTGAAGCGATGACGGGTATTGCGTGTAGCTGAATGGGTATTGTGAGGTGTCAGTAAATGGGCGATGGAGGCAAGTGATATTACATCTCCTTTGTTTAATCAATCAACATTCGTAGAGCGTGTCACTGTCACCTTAGGAGGAATCTGGATTCTGGGTTGTGAGGTCTCTGTGTGCTAGCTTACCCTGCAAGAGGCCGTGAGGAAACGGCAGGAAGAGGGAAGAAACACGTAGATAATCGCAAAACAGAGGGCAGAAAATGAGCACGAAAAAAAGGCAAAACAGAGGGCAGAAAACAGGGCAGAAAGCCAAGCAGAAAAGGCACAATGGAGAGCAGAAAAACAAGCAAAAAAGGCAGAAAAACTAGCAGAAAGGCAGAACAGAAAGGCAAAATAGAGGGCAGAAAAACTAGCAGAAAACAGCAAACAGAGGGCAGAAAAACGAGCAGAGGAGGCATAACAGAGGGCAGCAGGTAGACATGCAGCAGAGGGTAGAGGACTGCGGGCAATCTGGACAGGAGAACTGTCACGGGGGGCTGGCACCTGGAGCTGCACAATGAGGTTGCACTGCAGCCTCCATTCAGTAGGTTCTGGGAGAGAGCGGGGTACTTGGTTGTGGAAGGAGGGAAACATTGGTGGAGGAAAGAAATTAGCAGAAAAAGGCAAAATATAGGGCAAAAAACAAGCAGAAAAAGCAAACCAGAAGGCAGAAAAAAATGCAGAAAGGCAAAATAGAGGGCAGAAAAACAAGCAGGAAAGGCGATACAGAGTAGAAGAGAGCAAAACAGAGGGCAGAAAAAGGCAAAACTGTCATGGAACGATGGGAGTCAATGGTGTAAATAATTAGTTCTATGAGTGAGTTATCAGTTTTTTCTGATGGTGCTGTGTAGTACTGTCAGTGGCTGAATGGTGCTTTGTAAGGGTGTATAAGTAAGACGGGTGATTAGTATTGTGATACAGTTATGAGTTGTGTTAAAAGCGTGGGAGGTACTGTTAACATGTGGACAGGTGAGCTCTGTCACACATGGCTAAATGTGAAGTTTGGGGGTGAATGTCTTGAATGAGTTATAATGAAGGGGTGATGTAGAAGACTATTGCTTAGTGAATTATATAAGAATGTAGCTTTGTAAACTGCGAATGCAAGTAATGCTGCCTAGTAGTTCTGCAGGTAGAGGAGTTGTGGTCTATGTGCAAACAGATGGCATTGAAAGTGGGTTCTGAATTGTACTGAGTGGTAAAGAGATTGTAATTCTATGTAGGAGGTATCACCAATGAAATGGTGAAAGGGAGCAGTGTTGTGAGTGACCAAATGTTGATCAAGGTGTGTGCACAAGTTAAATTTATATTTACTGTTAAGATGGCATGCTAGCCCATTTGTAAAAGGTAAGGGGTCCCCTGCCAGCATGCTTTATTTTTAAATACAGCTGCATCATTTATAAAGCTATCACAAGCAGTACTCCTGCTTATCTTGCAGATAAGTTCCCCATCTCTGGTGGATCTCTGCACATCCACAGCCAGGACACCAGCAGACTGAGGACCTCATTTACAAGTCCATTGCACCGCCAGGGCTTCACTTTTTTGATGCACGGGCGGTGCAGTGTGCCTGTCCATATTAAAAAGGCCAGGTAAAGTCACATGACCTTGTAAATATGGGTCCATTTCACGCATTACTGTGTGAAAGTGGCATTCCATTGGTGTTGCTGTGGGTGTTCCCACACAACATCCATGGAACTTGACACAGTAGCAGATTTACAAAGTGTTGTAAACCTGGGAATGCGTCAGATTCTCAGGCCTTCCCAGGGGAGGTGTAGGAGTCGCGCAATGAGAGGAATACTTTTATTTCTCCTCATTGTTTCCTCTATGTGTGCTGCATTCTGCTAAATGAATACAAAGAGGAAAATGTCATCAATTATTGTTTTTGTGCAGGAAGGTATTCCTTCCTGCACAAAAGCAATCATCTCCGCAACACAGACACCCTTGCAACATGCCGCAAGGGTGCCTGCACTGGCACATAGCAGCTAATTGTGCTCTAGTGCAGGGGAAAGCACACTGAAGTGTCACATTGTTGTCAATATGATGCATCACTCTGCTTTTAAAATGGCACCGCAGCAAAATGGCTCACGGCACCACACTGCATCATTTTGTAGTAAACGAGGCCCCAAGTGTAAAAAAAACACACAGAAAACTGGACAACATGCATTTTATATCTATGCAGCAGCATCTGTACCAACATCCTGATATCCACCAGGGCCCCCAGTGCTGCTCTAATTTAGGAAAGAACTGAAGATTCAGCTCTTTAAGGAACACTAGCTCACATTTACTAACCATCAACAGCCCTTTAACTCGTTGACTTTATCCTGGTCTTTGAAATTGTTCAGCACTCAGCTGCCTTTTGCCTAGGATCATGCTACAGAAATACCATATACATAAATGCTTTCACCTGTTTAGACCATGTTCTTACACCAGTGCTTCAGTTCCAATATCCTCCAATCTAAACCTTTTCCAAGACGTCTATACATGTCCTCTTCTGTCATAATCCCACCGAAGCGCCAAAAGCCTGCTTCGTTCTCTCTGCCCACTTTCTCTTCTAAAATCGCCAAAAGGCCCAGTCAGTCAATACTCTTATTGACTTCTAGTAATCTGCAGGTCTCAAATAAAAATCGCTCAACTGCAAACTCAGTCTACCATCCTTTGGAGGTTAGTAAATGGAGTATGATGAAAGAGTGAAACAGTAAGAACTATAATGTTCAACGCTTAAAAGAAAATAAGTATAGAATAAAAAACATGCTATCACCTGCTTAACACTGGCTTTCATCGTCAACCACAATATTCAATTGTTACTCATTAATGGTTACTTACAACACTTGATTATTTTCTGGATCACAAGCCATGCTATCACTTTTTTTTATCTTGATCCTGTTAACGCGGGGTTTCTGGTCTATAGTTACCTTACCAGATCCCAAACCAAGTCGACTG